>NW_007726892.1:202279-203138 GCF_000696425.1 Galeopterus variegatus
CCAGGAAGCTCAATGATCTCCAAACATATTCAACCCAAAAAGGTCTTCTCCAAGACATGTTTTGGTCAAATTGGCAAAACTCAAAGACAAAGAGAGAATCTTAAAAGCTGCACGAGAGAAGTGTCAAATCACCTATAAGGGAGCCCCAATCAGGCTAACATCAGACTTTTCATCACAAACCCTAAAAGCCAGAAAGGAATGGGATAATATATTCAAAATACTAAAAGACAGAGATTACCAGCCAAGAATACTCTACCCTGCAAGGCTATCCTTCCGAAATGAAGGGCAAATAGTATATTTCTCATACAAACAAAGCTGCGGGAGTTCACCACCACACGACCACCCTTACAAGAAATTCTCAAGAGAGTACTGGGTTTGGTTCCTGAAAAATAACTACCACTGCCATAAAAACCCAAGAAAAATCAAAACCCACTAGTATAATAAAAATGGCATTCATGAAGAGAAAACAAACAAACAAAAAGGCTATCTACAACCTAAAGAACCAACAAACAAAGAAAACAAACAGTAAATCAAAAAGCAAGGAACAAAAGACACCTAAGACAACCAAACAACAATCAACAAAATGCTAGGAATAAATCAACACTTTTCAATAACAACTCTTAAGGTAAAAGGCTTAAATTCCCCAATCAAAAGACACAGACTGGCTGACTGGATTAAAAAGGAGGACCCAACTACATGCTGCCTTCAAGAGACCCACCTCACCCATAAAGACACACATAGACTAAGAGTGAAAGGATGGAAAAAGATTTACCATGCAAACAGAAAAGAAAAACAAGCTGGAGTAGCTATTCTTATATCTGGTAAAATAGGCTTCAAACTAAAAACCATAAAAAGAGAT
>NW_007726892.1:204295-204810 GCF_000696425.1 Galeopterus variegatus
AGATGATTCAAATAACATAAATTAGAAATGAAAAAGGTGATATTACAACTGATTCATCTGAAATACAAGGATATATATGCCAACAAATTTGAAAATCTGGAGGAAATGGATAAATTTCTGGACACACACAAGCTGAGCCATGAAGACATAGAAAATCTGAACAGACCAATAACAATAAAGGAGATTGAAGCTGTTATCAGAAGGCTCCCAACAAAGAAAAGCCAAGGACCAGATGGATTCACAGCAGAATTTTAACAAACATTCAAAGAGGAATCAACACTGATTCTTTAAAACTATACACAGACTTCATGAATATGACCCCAAAAGCACGGGCAACCAAAGGAAAAATAAACAAATGTAATTATATCAAACTAAAGACCTTCTGCACAGCAAGAGAAACAATTAACAGAGTTAAAAGACAACCAACAGAGTGAGAGAATATATTTGCAAAATATACATCTGACAAAGGATTAATTTCCAGAATATACAAGGAACTGAAACAACTTTACAGCAAA
>NW_007726892.1:205816-235063 GCF_000696425.1 Galeopterus variegatus
AACAACTACAATTCCTTGAAGTTGATACGACAAGCAAACAGAAAGGACATTGTTGGGTGGGAGGGGGGAGAGGGAGGAAGGAGGGAGGTTTCGGTGATGGGCCACAATAATCAACCTCATTGTATATCAACAAAATAAAATTTTAAATAAAAAAGATACAACAGAGAGCTTGTTCCCTCCCTCTCTCTCTCTCTCTCTCTCCCCCCCCTCCACACACACACACACACACACCATGCACTCCTCTCCCCACCCCTGTCTTTTGTGAGAAGAGAGCTCTCACCAGAGTCCAACTATGCTGGCACCTTGATCTTGGGCTTGCAGCCTCCAGAACATTGAGAAAATTAATTTCTGGTGTTTAAGCCACCCAGTCTATCGTATTTTGTTATGGAAGCTGGATCTGACTAAGACACTTGATATATTTATTTAAAAGTTCAATTTGAATTGAAAGAGAAGATGATCATAGCTGAGTGCTGTGGTCTGAATGCTTGTCCCCTCCAAAGCTCATGTGGGAGCTTGATTCCCAACGCGGCAGTTTTGAAAGGTGGGGCCTTTACGAGGTGATGGGATTGTGAGAACTATGCTCTTATTATTTAAAGGATTTCATTTGTTTTCTTTCTAAATATTTTTATCAAGTAGATACTATGTGCCAGGCACTGTTCTAAGAGCTTACATGTATTAAATGATTTTATACAACAACCCATTTTATAGGTGAGGAAACTTAGGCACAGAGCAACTAAGTAAGTTGCCTGAGGTCGTAGAGAAACAAGGCTTTAAACCAAAGCAGTTCGTGTTCAGAGTTCATGAACATAATCACTACATTAGATTGTCCCTAAATTTTTGAAATTAGGAAATTACAATAAAAATTATCAACTTTCCTTTTCCTTTTTCTTTTCTTTTTTTTTTTTGGGGGGGGTGGTTTTGAGCTCTTTTGGTGGCTGGCCGGTAAAGGGATTAAATCCTAGACCTTGGTGTTATTAGCACCGTGCTCTAACCAACTGAGTGAACCAGCCAGGCCTAGAATAAAAATTATGTAAAACAAAGTAAAAGGGATGATTTAAAAAGGTAAAAGCTGAAATTAATTAAATAGAAAAGATAAAAATCATGGAAAGAATAATAAAAACTAAAACCTTATTCTTCAAAAAGACTCCTAAGATAGAAAACTCCTAAAAAGCATAATTACCAAAAAAGAGAGAAGCTAATTATAAAATTCCTAGGAATGGATGAGTAGGTTCTACTACAGGTGTGGAGTAGTAGATGAAAATATCAGAAAATGTTAGGTGTGCTTCATAATAATAAATATGAATATCTAAAATATTAATGTTACAAAAATAAATGCAAGAAGGAGACGCTTGAAAAGACCAGTATTGGAGGTGACGTTGGAGTATTAAAGAGCAATTATTTAAAAAGGCACTTGGTCCATTTGGTTTTACTGCTCCTCTCAAACTTTTGAATTTGAGAAAATTCTTTTTTAGCCTTCTCCAGAGCTTAGAAAAAGATGGAAAGAAGTGTTAATATAAACTTAAAATGAGTTTCAGAGAACTATGTAAATGTAATTTCATTCTCATAAAAGTGAACAAAAATTGTAAATTCCACATATATGTTGTCAAGCATTAGGAGAATTGCAAGAGCTTATAAATCGGGTCACTAGTGTTGTTTATTTCAAGAGGATAAAAACTAGAAAAGTGGAGGTTAAAAAATGAGATTGTGAAGTCAGCCAAATCCAAGTTTGGGGTCCTAGCTCTGCTGTTCACTGCTTGGGTGACACTGGGCATCTTACATAACCTCTGTAAGCCTCAGTAATTCGCTTTCATAATGGGGTTATGATGATTTACTAACGCAGTGCATGTGCAGTGCCTGACATACCCATGTTGGCAAAGACACTCTGGCTATCAGAACCAGGATTCCCTTCTTCTCCCAACATACTTGTGATAGCAGTAAGAAGTGACCGTGTGTCACCCAGACTCGCTTCTCTAAATATCTGCTGTATCCTGGACTTCATACTCTGTACACTTCAAATGACCCACAGGCTTTCTAACATTTCCTGGATGGTGCTGGTCATTTGCACATTTCCAGATGATGTCACAAAGATCTGAAGAAAAATTTGGGGTTTTTTCCCACAAGATCTATATAGGACTTAGGAAGAAGGGTTTCCATCAAAAAGAACATGTCTGTTTCCAGTTCTACAAAATCCTGGAATCACCCCATGCCTGCAAAGAGAAAACATCTGTTTAACTACCCTTTTCCGCTGTTTTTAGAGATGTGGGTACAAGCCCTAGCTGCCATGATCACTGATTTGCTGATTCTAAGAGTGGTCCCATACAGAAGTGTATTAGTTCATTTCTGTGGCTTATAACAAAATACATGAAACTGGGTGATTTATAACGAAAAATGAAATTTATTGCTTACAGTTTCTGAGGCTGGGAAGTCCAAAGTCCAACTGGTGATGGTAACAGTGACCCAGGGGTCTCATATTGCAAGATGGTGGAAGCAGAGAGAGCAGAGAGACAGAGAGACAGACAGACTCTCCTCTTCTTCTAAAGCCCTCAGAACCACGCCCCCGACCACCATTTTTAATCCATTCTCCACTGCACGGTCCTACAATCCAGTTACCTCTTCAAGGCTCCACCTTCCAATTACCATAATAGGATTTCCCACCCTTTTAACTGTCACAGCTGGGGGCCAAGTTCCTTATACATAAAACTTGGGGGACACAATTCAAGCTTGAGTGAGTTTGGGGGGGATGTAATTCAACCCACTACAGGAGTGAGGAAGCCATGTGAGAATGTGTCTTGAGGTGAGAGTTGTCACTGGGTTTGACTCGTCTCCCAATAACGTTTGTGATGCAGTGTGAAATTAACCTATAGGACTGACCCCTGTGAGGTCCCGATCAAATGTGCCTCTCTCCAGGTTGGCTCAGAATTATTAATAACTCACCTTTACCTGACAGTAGCATGGCTCAGCCCAAATCTTCAGCCTGGTGATGAAAGCAGTATGTGGAAAGGCTCCAGAAGCCCATTACACCTTATACACACCTTGTGTTGTTAGGTCCCTCTCTGCTCTGATAAGTGCTACTCCACACAAAGCCAACCCGAATGTCCTGCATCACATTTGCTTTTGTGGGTGATTACGAATTGATTGTGAAGTGATACATTCCAGTCATTTCCAGGCACAGCAGCTAACATGAGCCTTTCTATAGTTATTAAACTCATCCGTGTCCTTTCGAGAGATGGGCACATAGCTATCCTCCTGTGTGCCAGGAATTTTTCACTCCTCCATGCATTCTCATGGTTACTGGCTTTTACAATAAAATCCATCCATTCCTTTAGATGAATTCTTTCATTCTTGGAAGAACAGACCCCAGATCATGCTCGTCAAAAGCGCTGTAAAATAGAACATGCATAATGACAAATGGGAAAAGCATTTGGAAAACAAATGCGCTGTGCAAGTGTAAGTGCCCATGGTGTGTATTTGTGTTTGATCCAAACCAACACATTTACTGAGGGTTTACAGTGTTTCTGGCATGTTACCACAGAGAAAACTGTCCTTCTGCCACAACATTTCCAGAACTGCTTACATTCGAGCTAGCCCCCAAAGCATATTCTGGTTCTGATTGTAGATGTGAAATTGTGAAACAAATGCACAAAAGAAGCAGGTGGCTTGAGGACCTGCATGGTCCATTAAGTCCTCAGGGGTGCAGAAGGATGGAGAGAATGTCTGTGATTGCTGCTCCCATCCCTGGGAAAGGGGGAGATTGGGGGCAATAATTCTGACTCTCTCACTCTTGTGTATGACCGCAGATTTAAAGCAACTCCACCTCCAACCCGATAGTATAAATTTAGATAAAATTCTTTATTGGCTAAAGACAGTGCTTACGTTGCCTACCACCCAATACCAAAGGCCAGCAATAAAGTTTATAAACCTCCTTTCACAACTTCACACAGAGAAAGAGCAGAGGTGAAGCACAATTTAAGTTTTGGTAGAACCCAAATGCCTTGTGTGCATCCATATTTCTAACACATAATATATTGGAAACTAGAAGTGTAGATGAACTGGATAGAGTAGGGGACAGCGAAAGCCACATCTTTTAGGAGAAATGCCTCTGGAAATAGTCTTCTAGAAACACAAGCTGAGTCTCCAAATGCCATATAAACTGAGGAGAATAGCCATATTTTAGTCAGCTTGAGCTGCCATACAAATTGCCATAGATGGGGTGGCTTTAACAACAGAAATTTATCTTCTCACAGTTCTAGAAGTCCACAGCCAAGGGGCTGGCTGATTTGGTTTCTGGTGAGGACTCTCTTCCTGGCTTGCAGATGGCCGCCTCCTCACTATGTCTTCACATGGCTTTTTCTTTGCTCAAGGGGAAAGAGAGCAAGCTGTCTGCTGTCTCTTCTTATAAAGACACTAATCCTGTTTGATTGGGGCTCCACCCTTATGACCTCATTGAACCCTAATTACTTCCTTATTCCAAATACAGCCACACTAGGGGCTAGGGATTCAGCATATGAATTCTGGGGAGACACAGTTCATTCCAAAGCAACATATAATTCAAGGTTCTCGATTATTTCCACGAGAAAGAAATATCCTGCTGATTGGGCAAAAGTGTTTTCTGTGAGTTAAATAATACAGGTGATTTCCTCAATTCTCTACTACATTTGGGCTATATCAATGCCATCTAGTTAGCAATGCGTGAATTAACTAAAGCTTCAAGTATATTGGCAATGTAAAGGTTGTCTTCTTTCTGTACTGATCAACTCCAAATTCTCCATTACTGTCTGGTTGGCTGCTGACGGGAGCCCTGCAGTACTGGAAAGCAGCCAGCAGCTGTCATGGGTGCACTAAGAGCTTTGGTTCTCTTGTAATGCAAGTCCCACATGCCCCTAGCTTTGGGCACTTGCCACTCGCCCCAGCACCAGCTGGCACATGGCTGTTTCTGCCTGTGGAGGTGTCTTTGCTAGTGCTGTCCTCTTGGCAGGGTTCTGGATGGTGGGACCCTGCAGAGTCTCATCTTTCACTTCAGTGCATGTCATTCTGCCAAATGAAGAAGCTAGACAACCTTTGGGGTTCCTTAAGTCTCCAGGGCAGAGGCACACATGTATTTTCACTTTCTGTGACTCTGCCTGGCTGTCTGAACAGCTGCTGTCCTGTCGCAGGGACAAGCTGAATGCCCTGGCTACCCTAGTAGCCCTTGGAAGCAGATCTCGTTGCCCCCCACCCACAGTGAAAGGTTTCAAGACCTTACAGCTTGAGACCACCAGCAAGGCAGCTAAGATGTGGACACCCAGCCAAGAGACAAAGGGCACTGCATTGGTGAGAGCCCTGCCGAGGAAAATGAATGAGGTTTCCCTGACCTTGGCCCAGCCCTCCGGCCTCGGTCTTGGAGAGCTTCCAAGCTTCCAGAATTCAGAGGAAGCTCTGGAAGAACCCAGACGTGCTCTGCCTGCTGCAGAGGTCAGTCAAAGTCCTTCCTCCCCCTCCTCACAGCCCCACGGAGGAGGGCGTGAGGGCAGGGAGCTGGGTGCTGCAGGGAGGACGAGGGTGATGGCTGGGGGCCAGGAGTGAGCGTGAGAAGAATGGGAAGCTGGGGGTGGCCTGAGACACAAGGCCTCACGATTCCCCAGATTCCGCACCTTCACAGGTGCTGGGGCTGGGGGACATGCGGGACTATGGGGGCCAAAGCAGAATAAGAAAATATGACAAGCGTCATTCGGTTTTGCCCCAGTTCCAGCTGGGTAGCAGCCAAGAAGCACATGGAGGCTGCGGACTTGCTCCTGTGCATCAAAACCGGTAGGGACATTCCACTTTACAGTGTGATTGAGAAGTAGGAGGCGAAAGGAGTTTCTTTTCTTTTTTTTTTTTTAAGAGGTTTTCTAAGTCTACTCCAAGCAAAAAGCCTGAAGCAGGGAGGAGGAATACAGGGATGTGAAATCAAGCCCCCGTGATTGCTGTCTTTGTGGCAGCTGCGTGTGAGAGTGTGTGTACACTTGTGTGTCTGTGTATATGTGTGCGTGCCTATACATGTGTGTGCACCCATGTTTTCATACTAGTGAAATGCCAGCAGCTTGCTACCCAGATCCCATAAATTTGACTAAGCCTTATTGACATGACCTATGAGGGCTGCTGCCCCCCTCGGTCTATCCAGAATCTATCCAGTTCCCAGCAGTACTGCATTCACAGCAACAAGTATAAAAGGCTTAGGAAACAGCACAGGCTACTTTGTACCTCTGTAAAAGATTCTTATCCTATCACAATATCACACCTCCTTATGGGCCATGTCTCCAAATACAATCACATTTGTGGCTTCAGTGTATGAGTTTGGGAGGGGAACATAATTACGTCCATAGGTGGAGTCCAGGAATTTGTGGTTTGGCGTTAACAACTCTCCCAGGTGCTTCTGTTGTCCACGCAGGGTTTGTGCCTTGTGGAGCTGCGTTGCAGAACTCCGTCATTCCCACCTAACTCGCTACTCGAGTGCCATAGGCTCGGTGCCAACTGCTGTGCCAGAGCTGGTCTTGCTCACTCAGCTGTGTTTTGTCAGAGCTGCACACTGTGGCACCAGCCCTGCCACCCCCTACTGCTCACCACACGTGAAGCCTTCTCTGACTCACTCCTGTCTATGTGATCTCCCCCTTCTGTGAATTATTGCAGTACTCACAACCCCTAACCATCATCCATCCCCTCTTCTAAGCCCAGGGAAACAAGAACTGTGTGGGTTTTGCACAGCACTGAATCCCTAGTGTCTTAAAGATTGCTTGGCCCAGAGTGAGTGCTCAGTAAATATTTGTGAAATAAATGAATGAATGAGCCCTCGCAAGTCATCATCACCTTGCAGACCCTGCCTCCTGTTGCGGTCTGTTTCAGGGACTCTGTCTTTGGGTCTTGGTTCTAAGATAGACACAGTCCCTTCCCTTTTTTCTTTTTATCCCCAGAACCAGCAAAGAGCCTGGTCCATTGTAAGCACTCAATGAATGCTGGAATGAATGAATGCTGGAATGGATGGATGGATGGATGGATGGATGGATGGAGATGGATGGATGGATGGATGGATGGATGGATGGATGGATGGATGGATGGACGGACGGATGGGTGGATGAATGGATGAATAGATGGATGGATGGATGGACAGATGGATGGATGGATGGATGGATGGATGGATGGATGGATGGATGGATGGATGGATGGATGGATGGATGGATGGATGGATGGATGGATGGATGGATGGATGGAGATGGATGGATGGATGGATGGATGGATGGATGGATGGATGGATGGATGGATGGATGGAAAGCACTGAAGGGAAAAACCTCAGGGGAGAATGAGGGTGGAAATGAGAAAAGATGTGGAGGGAGAGAGGCACAAATCCACATCTAGCCACCCGGATGTCCAGATGGAACAACAGCGATGGAGCTTTCCTCCAGATAGTTTATGGGATGGTTTAGCAGGTGCCTCTTTGTGCCTGCCTCCCCTCGGATTCCTGCTGCAGCTGTGGACAGCACCTGAGTATCACTTTCACTTGCTTTACTGTCTGCCCAGTGTCTTTGCCTTCACCCGGCACCTCTCTGATCCTGGTCATGGTACCTGGGGAGGAGCCCACTCTATACACCTCTATGTGTAGCTTGGGAGTTCTGCAAGAAGCTGTTATCCCCTGGGGCAACCTGGGACAGATGCCTCTGCAATACCTCCCTTCGATGGACAGTCTTGCTCTAGCTCCTTAGAAGAGCCAGGTTGGATTGAGTCCCATTGCTGACAGCAGTAACCAGTCCAATAACCATCCCTTGAACTGCCTCTTCCTCCTTCCCTCTTTCACTTTCCATGGTCCTTCCCCTCTACTCTTGGAGCCAAGAAGGGAAAGAGCCCAGAAAGACAAAAGGATGAGAGATCCTTGTCTGCTGCAGTTATGTGTGCAGTTCAAGGTGGAGCTCGGAACCCAAGTGGGTCGCAGACTGCACAACGATTCAGTGTAGGTACCAGACCCACGCTGGTTATCAAATGCTGTAAATACGGCAGGAGGGCAGGGAAGAGAGAGAGCACAAAACAGCCTGGGCACGTGTGTGCAGGCGGCAGCAGCCCTAGCACAGGAGTCACCTCTGTGGGGTCTCTCCTGCTTAATAACAAGAAGCTGCGTTTCCAAAGACATCTATTCCAAAGCCATATCTCATAGCTTTCAAATCTGTTTTAAATTGGCTTGATCAGTCCTAACTAAGAGGACCATAGTGCCATCTTCATGATGCATGGACTAAGACATAAATATGTAAGCAGTTCTATATTAACTTTAATTAGCAGCAGTAGCCTGGAAGGGCTTAGCATAACACTGGGAATCACTAATGGACTTGTGTGTCTTTTTCCTCCACTATGAGCAGTTGAGAATCATGCATAATGTAAAAGCGTAGATTGCAGCTGGTAGCAGCAGGCCAGATCACAGGAGATAATTTTGACTTGTTTTTATGATCATGAAGAACTACCTTTCAATCAGGCCCCCAAAGCAAATACTACCCTACGGCCCTGGGAGGGGTGCAGAATCATACATACTACATAACCGTAAATAACGATCCCACTCAGAGGCCCCAAAGCTGGGCTTTTTATTTACGTGCAATCCATATGTATAGAAGGAGTGCAGGCAGCGGCGACATAGAGCAGGTGCTGCCTGGCCACGTGGGAAGCTGGCTGAGACACAGACACGAGCTCAAGCTGAGCGCAGGCAGCCGTGGCCTGGCTGGGGAAGGGCTGCCGGGGAAGCAAAGCCGGTCTCATGGCTTTAGCTCATCTCCTGGTAACAGAGCCTCGTCAGAGGGTTAGAACAAGGGGAAGTGGGGAACGTCCCCATGAGCTCCGCAATTTAACCTGCTGTTCTCCATCGCCCGCCTTTTCTCAGCCACTGTGGTGTTTTATGGGTTTTTCCCCCCACAGCTGTATTGAGATATAATTCACCTACCAAACAATTCACCCACTTCAAGTGTTTAATTCAATGTTTTGGGGAATATTACATTGTTTTATTAATTGTGGTAAAATATACATAACAAAATTAACCATTTTAACCGTGTTTAAGTGCACAGTTCTGGGCACTAAGTACATTCACATTGTCATGCAGCCGCCACCACCATCCATCTCTAGAACTTTTTGTCACCCCAACCATAAACTCTCTACCCATTAAACAATAACTCCACAATCTTTACTTCTCCTCCCAGCCCCTGTAACCTCTAAGCTACTTTCTGTCTCTATGAATTTGTCTATTCTAGATATCACATATAAGTGAAATTGTATCATATTTATCTTCTGTGTGATATATTTCACCTAGTATAATGTCTTCAGGTTCATCTGAGTTACAGCATGTATTAGAATTTCATTCCTTTTTATGGCTGAATAGTATTCCATTGTATGTATATTCCACATTTTGTTTATCCACTGACCTGTTGGTGTATACTGAGTTGTTTGCACATTTTGGCTATTGTGCATAATGCTTCTATGAACATTGGCTTACAACTTTCTGTTTTGGTCCATCTTTTCAATTCTTTTGGAGTAGAATTGCTGGATCATATGACGATTCCATGTTTTGCTTGTTGAGGAACCATCGAACTTCTTCCCACAGAAGCTGCACTATTTTACATTCCTACCCGCAATGTATGAGGGCTCCAATTTTTTTCCATCCTCACCAACACTTTTTATTTTCCATTTTTTAAGGTTTGTTTTTTTTTTTAGAAGCCATCCTAGTAGGTGTGAGTTGGTATCTCACTGTGGTTTTGATTCACGTTTCCCTGATAACAATAATAATGTTATTCCCTAATAATGTTAAACATCTTTTCCTGTACTTATTGGCTATGCACATATCTTCTTTGGATAACGTAGTATTAGTTTGCTGGGCTGCCATAACAAAACACCACAGACTAGGTGACTTAAAAAACAGAAATTTATTTTCTCACAGTTCTGGAGGGTAACAGTCCCAGATCAAGGTGTCAGCGGGGTTGGTTTCTGAGGTCTCTCTCCTTGGCTTGTAGATGCCTGTCTTCTCCCTGTGCCTACACATGGTCTTTCTGCTGTGACTGTCTGTGTCCTAATCTCCTCTTCTTATAAGGACACCAGTCATATTGGATTAGGGCCCACCCTAATGACCTTATTCAACCTTAATTACTTCTTTAAAGATACTATCTTCAAATACAGTCACATTCTGAGCTGTAGGGGGGTTAGGATTTCAACGTAGGAGTTTGGGGGGGATACATTTAGCCCATAATAAATGTCAATTCAAGTCCTTTGACCATTTTTTAAACTGGGTTTAAAAATCACTACAAATTTAGATGTTGAGTATGTGATTTTATTCTTCATTTCAGAGGGGTGACGGTGTAGGTAGAATAAGAAAGAGAAAGGTTGTTACTGAGTTTTTAATCTTAGAATGTTTCATTTGATCAGGTCTAAGTACAGTCACTGTCCCAAAGGATATGTGTCTAAATTCTTCTCCCCACAGAGACCCAATCATACTATCTTCCACCAAAATAATGCAACAATAGTCATCACAGGTAAACAAGAAACCACTATGCAAGTATTATGCCTAAACCACAGTAAATCAGTTTTTGAATGTCTGCTATACTGTCAGTTACTCAAAGGCAAACATCATTTCTTACAAAACTTTGAGTCTGACTATGCCCCAGGCCATAAAAAAACATTTTCTCATGTAGCAAACACAACCCATGTGGTAGGTATTATAATCCCCATTCCACAGATGAGGAAATGGCGGCTCAGAGGGGTCAGGTGACTTGCCTGAGTTTATATAGCAAGAGGCACAGGAAGATATGGGCCTGCATCTGTCCAACTCTTCTTTCCACCATACTCTGATTCCTTTCTCCATGAACATGGAAATGAGATATAAATGCTCCTCGAGTTAAAGGAGGAGCATCCACTCCAGTGAGATTTCCGAGGGCTGAGCTCATCTCAGACAGGTGAATGTTTACCATTTAGAAGGTATCTGTATTAATCTGTTTCTGTTGCTTATAACAAAATGCTTGAAAGTGGACAATTTGTAAAGAGACAGTATTTATTGCTTACAGTTTCAGAGACTGGGAAGTCTAAAGTCCAGGGAACACAGGTGGTGAAGGTTTTGTTGGTGACACAGGGTCTCACAGTATCCAGAGCCATAGAGCCTGGCTGTTGCCTAAGAGCCTGCCTGTCCAGAGCCATAGAGCCTGGCTATTGCCTCGAGGCCTCAGAGCCTTGTTTGCTGTTATCTTCTGTCCCTCCCCCTCCTGTGCACTATGGGTGTAGGTAACTTTGCAACTTGCCATAGATAACAGGGGAATTTTCCATTTACCGGAACAACCCGCCCTGCGGTTTTCTCAGTAAACCATCTGCTGCTCACTTCCTTATCTGCTGATTCCCTCCTGCTGGCTATATAAGCTGTGACCTTCTGGCTAATAAACAAGACTTGATCAGAATACTGTCTTGTCTCCATTTCTCGTGTCTCTTGTTCCATCCCATTCCCACTCCCCCCTCCAGGGTCTGCGTTGAATATCCCGTGGGTTGGGACATCACAGGGCAGAATGGAAGAGCAGAGAGAGAGCTAACTCCTCACTTCTTTTAAAACCCTCTGACCATATCCATGCTGACCATTAAGCCATCAAATAATTAATTCATTCACTATGGCATGGTCCTCACAATCTAATCACCTCTTCAAGGCCCCACCTTTCAACTACCATAGTAGGATTTCCCACCCTTTTAATACTGTCAGTGGGGACAAAGCCTCCAACACATTAAACTTCAGAGAGACACAAATAAATCCACTGCAGTATCATCTGTCTCCATAAATTCTTTTTTTTTTTTTTTTTTTTGGTGGATGGCTGGTAGGGGGATCCAAACCCTTGACCTTGGTGTTATAGCACCACGCTCTAACCAGTCGAGCTAACTGGCCAGCCCCCAAAAAAACTTTTTTCCTTCCCCCATTCCCTAACTTTTTATTTTAGACAACTTGCTCAAATCAAGGGAGATCACATCTCTGGCTTAGGCTTTGCCTACCAAAAACTTCAAAAAGCAGTGGGTCCGGAATGAAGTCATGTGATGTATTAAAAAACAATCTACTGTCTTCAGTGGTAGAAAAAACGGACTGTGTGATCAGGACAAATCTCTCATAAAGCTTCATTTTTACACATGTGCTGATGAGAATTCACTTAGTATTGATAGTATAAGGTAAAATCATTATCTGAATTAAGGTTTCTAATGTCAGTCAAAAAAGAGTAATACATTTTGATTTCTTATGTAGGTATGAATTAAATAGATATTACATTAATAGACAAGAACTCCAACTCAGACAATATGTTCCATTCATGGTAATTATAATAAATACACCAGATTTTTAAAAAAATGCAATGGGAATGAGGACAAAAGGTAATGAGAAGTAAGTTTCAACACACTGAGAAACCAAAAATAGTCAACGGTTAATTCTCAGTCCAAGACAGCAATAACATTCACAGATTATCCACACTGGTTTCTCTGCTGATGAGATGAATTTCTCTTCTTGCAAACATCCAAGTACAAATGGCCTCTTCTTGGTAAGGAACAAAAAACTTTTGCTGTTTAATCACAGCCCAGCTCCATGGGCACTGCCTGACAACTGCTTCACAAGGGAAGGTGTCTGGCCCCTTTATTCCTCCACAGTAAAAATTTGGGTCATGGTGAATCTGATCATATCTCTCCTACCTCATTTAATGGGGCTTAATGGACAGTTTTTCTCCTACAGCTACATTAACCATCAGTCACCAAAATTGTGAAACCAAGAAGAAATTCTGAAAAATTCTCAGGAATTTTGCAAATATTACACGTTCTTCCCTTGCTGAAATATTTATCTTGAGGAAGGACATATAGAACCATGTGTTAATTTGTTTAATAATCAGCGTTTGTAGAGTTCATCCCTTTTCCCAAGGCAGGAAAAATAATCACATGTATAGAATGTCATTGAAGACCTTGGTTCATAAAGGGGAGTCTGACGAACGGCATCCCAGAACACCTTTTTATATCCAAATGTGTTTTTATTTTGTGTTTTACTTTATGTTCTCAACATGCTATTTGCTCCAGGGAGCATAGCCTGCTACAGCACATAGTGGGGTATATTATGAAGACATTATACGCTAAACCCCTGAATGATTGGGGTCATATACTCTGCAGTTTTATGGCCCAAATCACACACACTATATCAAAGTCATCTGGTTTGTGGTTTCTCCAGTTCTTCTGGTGAGGGACTATCTGGGTGGGCTCAGTAACCAGTGGGGTTAGAGTAATGTCTCTGGTCAGTTTGGACACTTGCTCACAGTGCTAGATTCAAAGCCTTGCTTAAAAGTGTGGGCTTCTAAGAACAGGGATTCTAGAGTAATTCTACAAAATGGTTTGAGTTAAGCAGTCAGGCTATGGCCCTTACTGTTACTCACTTTCTTACCCTGCTTCCTCATTGATCCCACCTCACCAATGGTATGCTGGTAAATGTCCAACAATCAGCTCTCAAAATAATGCATGAAAATATGTGCAGACATAGTTTATTAACAATTTTACTGATATAATGGATGTGTATCACACAATTTAGAAATGATAATAAAGCATACAATACTCTTACAGCCGATTGATTCTCACAAAACATTGTCCTTGATTTTTGCCAAACTCTTGTATCTATAGCCAACCTATGGTTGCAACTGGTATTGAATACAGTTTTGAAAGAATGTTGGTTGATATTTTTGTTTGCATTAATGAGTAAGGTGAAGGTGAAACAGTGAAGATATATGTCAGCACATCACTAGATCGTCAATGATGTCAGCAACTTCTTTGCTGATTCAGATAATAGTTTTCTAATGCTGAAAGAATATTTCCTCTAATTTTTGTACTATTCACAATGTAATGGCTACAGAAATGACAATCTTTCCAATTTAAGTTAGATTATTAACATTTCTTCACTTCATTTTTAAGTCTAGACAGTTATCACAATAATAAATCAAGCCCTGATTTGTAACAGTTGTCAATTTCCATGGGATAAATATTCCCACATGGCCAACTTCAAGCTACCAAAGTGATGCCATTGAAAATGGACTTGGGAAGAAATGCACAGTAGTGCCCCATTATATATATTTGCATCATATAAATATAATAAATGTAAATAACCGCAAAAGGTTAGGTGACCAAATAAGTAGGAATTGCTAAGTTTGAGTATTTTTAATATAATTTAATTATAAGTTTATACAACTTGGGCCGGCCCGGTGGCGCACTCGGTAGAGTGCGGCGCTTGGGAGCGCGGTGGCGCTCCCGCCGAGGGTTCGGATCCCATATAGAGACCGGTCTGCTCACTGGTTGAGCACGGTATGGGCGCAACACTGAGGGTTGTGATCCCATTACCGGTCACGAAAAAAGACAAAAAGGAAAAAAATAATAATAAGTTTATACAACTTAATTGAATAAACCTGCTGTGTTTAACAGCGAGTTCTTAAAACTGCTAAAACTTTAACAATCAATTTTTGCAAGCTGGTAGAAGCCAACTACAGCACACCAGTGCCCCCAATCTACTAAAGGTTAGTACATCATAGAAATTTGGGAGTTCTCTACACTGAAGATAATAGTAACCTGATTAAAAGTGGCTAGAATATAGCTCTATGAAGGCAAGGACCTTTGTTCGCTGATGCTTTTAAAGTACTTAGAACAGTGACTAACAGATTATAGGTGCCCAGTAAACATCTGTTGCTTTGAATTTATTGAAATAGAGGCTTTGAGTTATCACACATAGTGAGAAGTCTAGGCATAAGTGGTTCCAGAGATGATCCATCCAAAATACTGGGTCAACCTCTCTGTGAGGTGTTAGCCTTTCCTCTTTAGCTGCAAGCTGGTTGCCACAACCCCAGCCATCAAATCCTCACAACACAAATCTAAGGAAGGAAACGGGATAACCAGGTTAATGTGAGGCATCTCGCTGCATGCTTTCCTGTTTTCCCAAATAGCTAGAACAGGATCCTCTGCAAAGAGGCTGGGAAAGCCAGCAACCCTCTTCTCTATGGGAAAAGAAAATGGGCAAATGGGCAAAGGAAAAGGAGGTTCGGTGTCCCTGTAATGGTCAAATAACTTCCCTGGTGTCCTGCCAGGCCAATTCAAGGCTGGAATCAATTACTAAAATTATCTATTTTGGTTCAAGTGTCTTTCTAGCTAAGGTATAACCATTGCTCTTGAATTTTCTGTTCTTATTGATCTCCCGACGTATTTTTTAAAAATAAAATCTTTATTTTATTTTTAAAATGAGTGATGTAGATTTAATATCCCCCCATCTTCCCACAAAGTTCATTGAGAATTAACCCCCACTGTGACAGTGTTATGAGGGTTGGAAATCCTACTATGATAAGTGAAAGGTGGGGATTTGAAGAGGTGATTAGATTGTGAGGATCAAGACCTAGCAAATGAATTAATAAATTGATGGTTTAACGGTGGTCATTGGCGTGGTTCTGAGGACTTTAAAAGGACAGACGTGAGGAGCTCTCTCTCTCTCACTCTGCTTAAGCCATCCACCATGTGACATCCTGGGTCACTGAAGCCACCACCAAAGAAGGTTCTCACCACATGTCTTGCCTGGATTTTGGACTTCCCAGCTTCCTGTTTTCTCAAAGAGCTAGAAAAATAAATTTTGTTTTCTTATAAATTACCCAGTTTCAGGTATTTCTGTTATAAGCAATAGAGATGGACTTATACAATGACTATTTCTAATTATCAAATGATTACCCTTAAAAGGAAATCAAGAAAGACTAAGTGTTTATGTACAACTGAACTGAATTAGGTCTATATCATATTATTGCAGTCAGATTCCTAATACAATAAACATAATTATATTTTGAAATCCCTTGTAAAAATTCCCCAATCCATAAAACATTCAAATAAAATACAGTACTAGTACAGGGAATTTGAACAGCTGTTAGCAGTATATATTCCTGGGTTTTGATCCATGTAAACATTGTTATTAACAAAGAGAACAATTGAAAGCCATTCACACACAAAATGTTTGTACTCGAGCAACCTTCAAATATCATGCCAATCCTCCGTCCACTCAGAGAGAGCGCGAGGAAGTGAGGGCAGCTTACTTTGGGCTCCCAAGGCTGTGGGCATGGACTCTGTTCACTGAAAAAGATTCCTTCCCATCTGTCACCATCCTGATACATCTGCAACAGAGAAAATCCCTGAGTTCAGGAGAAGGCAGCCAATAAATGTCAGAAATAATAGTGGCTGGTGTTGACTCTTTTCAGACTCAGAAAAGAGTCCTAGGACTTAGTATGACAATGGACACAAAAGATTCTGTTCTTCACTTGCATTTAAAACTATATTCTCCATGGTCAGTGAACAATATTCCATTATGTGTACCAATTTTGTTTATCCATTCATCTATTGTTTTCACTTTTGGCTCTTGTGAACAATGTTGTATGAATATGAATGTACAAATATCTGTCTCAGTCCCTGATTTAAATTCTTTTGGGTGTATACCCAGAACTGGAATTGCTGGATCATTTGCTAATTTTTTTTTTTTTTTTTTTTTTTACTCAAATCTTCTCAGGGGCCTTGTATACCATGAACAGAAAAAAAAAAAAATTATAGGACCTACCTTTTCCAAAACTGATGTAACTATAGAAACCCTCCTCCCTTTTTTTAATGGAACGCTTAAATTTTTTTGGTTTTAATTGTGGTAAAATAAGTATAACATAAAATTTACCATCTTAATCATTTTGAAGTGTAGAGTTCAGTAATGTTAAGTGTATTCCCATTGTTTTATGACCAACCCCAGAACTTTTCAATCATACAGAACTAAAACTCTAAACCTATTAAATAACAACTTCCCGTCTTCCCTCCCCCAGACCCTGGCAACCACCATTCTACTTTCTGTTTCTGTGAATTTGACTGTTCTAGGTACCTCATGTAAATGGAATCATATAGTATTTGCCTTTCTCTGACTGGCTTGTTTCATTTAGCATAATGTTTCCAAGGTTCATCCATATTGTAGCATGGATCAAAGTTTCTTTCCTTTTTAAAGCTTAATAATATTCCATTGTATGGATATACCATGTTTATCTACCCATTTATCCATCAATGAGCATGTGAGTTGCTTCCACCTCTTTGCTAGTATGAATAATGTAACTGTGAAAACTGCTATACAAATAACTCTTTGAGACCCTGCTTTCACTTCTTTTGAATATATACCCAGAAGTGGAAATTCTGGATCCTATGGTAATTTTTAACTTTTTTAGGGATCACCATATTGTTTTCCACAGTAGCTGCACCATTTTACATTCTCACCAAGAGTGCACAGGGTGGAATTCCTTTTATAAAGACAACTTATTAACATGGAACAAGGTTTAAGAAACACCAGTCTAGGAGACTACAGTTAACAAACAGGATTTTGAATGTTCCCAACACAAATAAATGACAAATATTTGAGGTGCTGGATATGTTAATTACCCTGACATGATCACTGCACATTATATACGTGTACCCAAATATTGCATTGCACCCCATAAATACAAGGGTACTTCAAAAATTCATGCAAAAATAGAATTAAAAGATGATACAAATCTTTCCATGAACTTCTTGAAGAACCCATGTAAATACAATTATCATGTGACAATCAAGAGAAAATGAATTTAAGTAAAAAAAAAAAAAAGAAGAAAGAAAAAAAAATACCAGTATAGTCCAAATCCATCATTTTGCAAATGAAGAAATAAAAGCCCAAGGGGAGAGGGACTTACACAATATTACACAGCTCCTCAGTGCTGAGTCAGCCCAGGGCTCAGCAGGAAACATGGACCACTCAGCCACAGCTATGGAGAGAACTTTACACAGGAATTATTTTCTGAGCTATGGGTAGCACTAAGCAAGCCACAAGGGATATGAGGACACTCAGGTAGAGCAATGGTGAGAAGCAGTTACCACCCTTTGGCCTAAAAGGGAAAGAGAAGAAATGGTTTAATTGAACCCAATGAAATGTAGCGCCTCAAGAGGGGTCTGTATTTGTAGGGAACGTAGTCACTGCCAGAGCCAGGGCACAGAAAGAAGGGGAAAAAAAATACCCCAACCCACTCTCTCCTTCTGCCCATTGATCTCCTGCCAGCTCCTCATATTGTCCAAACCAACCTGAAGCCAGAGGGCAGGAGAACCAAGTATGTACAGGTAAGTCCCCACTGCCCAAAGGAGAGCAGAAATGAGTGAGGAAGAGAAGAAAGATGGGAGGATGGGTATTGGATAGGAATCCATGGTGTTTCACTGTATTTAGTCCATTTCTGTTGCTTATAACTGAATACCTGAAACTGGGTAATTTATTAAAAAATAAAATGTATTTCTTACAATTCTTACAGTTTTGTAGGCTGGGAATTCCAAGGTCCGGGGAACGCATTTGGTGAGGGCCTTCTTCTGGGTGGGAACTCTCTACAGGATCCCATGGCAACCAGAGCGTTGCATGGCAAGAACAGGCTGAGCAAGAGAGTTAACCTCATTTGCCCTCCTTTTAAAGCCATCAGAACCATGCCCATTAATTAATGAATTACTCCATTCATGAGGGCACAGTCCTCACAATCTAATCACCTTTCAAAGTCACCACCTTTCAAATACTATAATTGGATGTGGGGAGTCAAGTTTCCGGTACAGTACCTTCTATATGAAATTTATAGAATTCATTACAAAGGCATAAAAAAAAGTAAATAAACAAGTGCATGTCTTCATGATTAAAAAGAAGAAAGGAAACTCTGGATCTCTTAAAGTT
The DNA here is from genome assembly GCF_000696425.1 of Galeopterus variegatus. NCBI lineage: Eukaryota > Metazoa > Chordata > Mammalia > Dermoptera > Cynocephalidae > Galeopterus > Galeopterus variegatus. The sequence continues at coordinate 224,556 of NW_007726892.1, forward strand.
AGAAAGTAGGCAAGAATAGACTAAAGAGGAAACGCTGCAGCCCAGGATGAGAGCAGGAGAATTCTGCTGCAAGCCACAGTGTGCATCAGACCAAAAAGGGTAGAATCCAGAAAAAGGAGGAGGACCTCTGAATTTCCCTGGTAAGAGCAGCGTGGCAGGGCAGCACCCAGGCAGCCCAGCTTCCTCCCTGGATGGGACTACCACCCATTGATGCAACTGCTTGCCTTCCCTGAAGCAGTGGGTACAGGAGTTCTGGGAGCAAGAGATATGGGGCAGTGTCCTGGGTCTAGGTCACCAGTTGTGAGACACCATAGCTGACACATCACAGAAGCCACTGCCACACTCACTAAAACCACAATGGAAGTTCCCCACCCACTCCTCAGTCTGCATAAACTGTAAATCAGTAAATTACTACTGTTCAGTTTAGGAAATCCCTGCAAACCAATTTGCCTGGCAAATAGTTGCTGCATCTGGGCAAATAGTTTTCCTCCCAGGACAATAGTGTTTTCATTTGAGCAAAGAGCTCATTTATCAAACAATTGATTTATCAATATTTGCTTTGAGCCCCTAGCTTCACTGTGTCCACCAATCCTAAACTATACAATTTCCCACTTTGAAAGATATGCCTTAAATCCCATCAGCCCTGACCCCAAAACCCTATAAATATCTTCTCCTGACTTTCCCCTTCTGAGACTGCAAAGATCCTTTCAAGGTGATGGTCTCCCTTACTACGGTGTTTAATAAATGTAACTTAGCTTTACCTTTTATTTTTGATAGACATTTTGGGGAAATCACAGTTGAAATTCATGAATAAGCTTCATCATTTAAGTAAAAGGATCCTAAAGTCTTCTAGGGAGTAATAAACTGGTTATCTACAAAGGAAAAAGAATCAAGTTGACCTCAGACGCCTTGACAACAGCAATGGACACAGGAAGACCTTGGAGTGATGATCCTCAATAGCGAAAGAAATCACTCTGAGTATAAAATTGTATACCCGGCAAACTGTCATTTAGAATGACATATGCAAATTATAGCCAGAAGACCAATCCCCTAATTTTGCAAATAAAATTTTATTGGAATACAGCCACACCCATTCATTACATATTGTCTGTGGCTGCTTTTGCCCAACCTTGGCAGAAATGAGTAGGTGCAACTGAGACTATACGGCCACAAGCCTAAAATACTTATTATCTGGACCAGTAAATAAGCTCGCAGATGCCTGCTTTAAAGTAAAGACAGTTACAAATATACAAAATCTCATACAATTTACTACTCAAGGACCCTCTTTGGAAGAATCACCATGATAATTACGGGAGATTGGGTGGGAAAGGTTCCAAGAGGAAGAGGTGAAATGTACAAGGGTACTTCAAAAAGTTCATGGAAAGATTCTATTACCTTTCAATTCTATTTTTTCACAAACTTTATGAAGTACCCTCGTATAAAGCAACAAGTTACAAACAGTAGGAAAACTTATTGTTACATTAAAATATGTATTAAATATCTCAGTTTTAAATTTAAAAATCCCAATCAGTGTTTAAGTTCCATGGAGGCAGGTGGGATTCTGAGTAGGGGGAACCAGAAGGGCAATTAAGTTCTTATGTTCTCAGTGGGACTGAAGAGGGCAGAGAATAAGGATAACTTCAGACAAAGCTTTTTTTAATTCTAGATTATTTCTAGGCAATGATTAATTCTAGACAATGTTAAGTATTTAAAGGTAAACATTAGGATATTAGATGAAAAATGGATAAATTTCCAAATTTAAAAAAGACAAAAATGAAAAAATGAAATACTGATTAACCCAGTTAAAGGCAACTAGAAAGCAGAGTAAGAGAATACAAATTACAACAGCAAGAATATCAGTGAATTCAACAGACATGACCAAGATTGTTTTAGTTCAACATTGTGTTTATTATGTGCATATTTTATGGTTGGCATTGTTATTGGCACTAGAGACACAATAATTAATGGTTCTCATGAAGCTAATATTTTAGTAAGGAAATAGACCATAAACCAATAGGTATGTAATATAATTTCAGATATAGGTGCTTTTCTAGGAAAAAAAAAAAAAAAACAGAGTAAAGGGCTGGAGAGCAACACAGGTTGGTCAACTTGGAGGCTATTGCATTAGTCCAGGCAACATGTGATGGGGGGTTGGATTAGGGTGACATTTGTGGAAGCACTGACAAATTATAGAAATTGGGAGAGATTTTGAAGAGAAAGATAACAGGATTTCATGATGGAACCTGTGAGAGGTGGGGGAGGACTCAGGTTAAATTGGTGTTGAAGGGGATCAGGATATGCCACTCCAAAACCTGCCATTTTGGCATAAAGATTATTTTGAGCTGAAGGCAATTGAGAATCAACAGATTCAGGAAGAGTTCTTTGTCCTCCCCTTAGCCACCTAAAAGCAGGGCCTAAATTTCCCTCTGTGAAGGTAGCATAAGTTTGCCTTTGTGAAGGTGTCCCCCTCTGACAACTTTTATCACCCGAGACAGAGGATTGGCACCAAGATGAGATGCATATACACACCTTGCTAAAATAACACTTCTCTTCCATTAGTTTCTCCCATGGAGTTCATTGTCGCTTACCCACAGTTTGTCATCTTGTGAAGCCCAAATCCCCTTTTCTCTTTGTTAAAATGGTATATAGGCCCCCGTGTCTAGCCACTTCTTTGAGTTTCAGTTATTTTCCATGAACACATAAATATAAATAAGAAGTGTATGCCTTTTCTCCTGTTAATTTGTCTTGTTAGTTTAATTCACAGGCCACCAGTCACTAATCCTTAGACGGTAGAGGAAAAGGTTTTCCTCCCCAAAAGTGTATTAAGTGGAATATTCAATTTGTTGTTAAAACACATATAGTACACATACAAACAAGCACAAAATCAACTCTATCCAGTTTACAAGAGGCAGACTATAGTAGATGTTTTGGGGACCCCACCCAGACCCCTTTTCAGCCTGTGAATCCGCCCCCAGCTGCTGTAGTGTCATGGGCTGCCTCCCTTCTCCAGAGAATTGCCAACTGCAGCTGCCTCACCTGGGTGGGTACCCAATCAAAAACCCTCCAGGTGGCAAACAAAAGAGGAACCATCTTTAATGATTACCCATGTCATAAGGCACCCTCATAGGACCCCCTGTCTTTCCTGCATTACACAAGTTTCTGTTCACTGTTATCTCATGAGAAAGTAGGAATTTGGAGCCCCCTTGAAGTGAACTGATTTCAAATCTAGAGTGGAATGGGATGGTGAAAGTAAAAAACATTCTTTTATCTTCATTGCCACTATCATCCTGGACCGTTGTCAAAGGATGTATCAATCCTGAGGAAGAGTTCTCAGGAGAACAAAGCAAAGAGAGCTTTTGTAAGAAATATCCAATGCAAAAAGTGGCTTTTTCTATATCTTCAAACATAAGCAATTCTTTTCAGCTGTTCTCAATACTGAAGCCCAGAATATTCTAGTAACTAGAAAGAAAAACATTCAAATAACAAAAGTAGTAAATTAGTGATGTGATTTTTTTTAATGTAACTAGAATTTTTGTGGAAATACTTCATTTTTCAAGGTGTTTCTGACAAAACACAAAGATAAAACTTCTACATGATTTCTTGCAGATCAACAAGACAATTACAAAATTATTTCATCAAATCATAAAATTTTTATTCAATTATGGTCACTCCTCATACTACTCTGTCTTATGAAACATTTGAAGTTTTCTACGTTTTATTTAAAAATTTAAAAATTAAAAATAAAATTGATGCTGCACCCTATTTCATTTTAGCAATAGACCATATTCAACTACTGTATTAGCTTCCCATTGCTGCTGTAACAAATTATTACAAATTGAGTTGCTTAAAAGAATACAAATTTATCATCTTACATTTGTGAAGTTCAAAAGTCTGAAGTGGGTCTCTGTTGGCTAAAATCTAGGTGTCTACAGAGCTACCTTTCATCTGGAGGCTCTAGAGGAGATCCCGTTTCCTTGCATTTTCCAGCTTCTAGGGGCTGCCCACATTCCTTGACTCATGGCCTGTCCCTTCATCTTCAAAGCCAGTGACATCAGGCTGTCCTTCTCACGCTGCCATTTCTCTGGTTCTCTCTCTTCTGCTTCCCTCTTTCACTTACTGGGATCCTTGTGATTACATTACCCCTGGGTAATCCAGACTTATCTCTCTATCTCAAGGTCAGCTAATTAGCAACTTTAATTCCTTTGGAAACCTTAATTCCCCTTGGCCATATAACCTAACATATTCACAGGTTCCAGATATTAAGACATAGACATCTTTGGGTAGCCAATATTCTGCTTATCACAACTATTAAGAAACTATTCCAATAAAATGTGGTTTTAAGTTTCATAATTATTTATCAAAATGTATAATGTATTATTAATTTGATTAATTACATTTTAATTGAAGTTATGACTAAATATAGAATAATGTCACTAAAAGCCTGATATTCATAGGAAACAAAGCAAGATTTTCAATCAATAGACATCATTTTATTGCAAACAAGTATAATAGAGTGAGAAATAAAGACTTTCAAGCATAAAATTATATTATATTCATAGGATAAAATTCTGTGGAAGAAGTACAATGGAAATTCAAGTCAAGGAGGAAGATGAAACAAAAATTTTTCCGATATTTAAGAAAGGTTTGTTTATGTATGCATTTTGAAAGAATAATGGTGTATATCAAATCATTATGATATTTAGGTTCCATTAAATAAAAATGGTTATATTAGGTTATATTAAATAAAAATTTTTATATTAAAATATTTAATTTTATAATTAAAAGAATAATTAACAGGTTTACTTCAAAACGATACAATTGAATCTCACCAACTAATGTTGAGCAAAAGAAGCCAATCTATATGATTCATTCATATATGCAGGACAGTTCTCTGGGTAGCCTTGGACTCACCCAGTTGTCCCTCATTTCTTGCTTGTAGTTCTCAAGAATAACTGTAGAATGTGCTGGGAATGCAGCGTCCCAAGATGGGGAGTTGGCCAGACCAGCCGAGGCTTTATTGCAGTCCCCCCTGGAAACAGAGTGTCCTTCAACACGTTAGCCCAGCAATTTCCAGCGCCCCAGGGTATAAAACCAAGGGTAAGCTGCTTTTCAGGGTCCCTCAGCAGTGGTGCAAGAGGGGCACGCACAGTCCACACTCCATTCGCCCTAGGAAGTATTCCTGAGCCTTGGGGGTGCCAGCTCACCGTGATCCTGGGCTTCTGTTGTCTCGTGCTGCCTGTCTGTAATAAACCCTCTTTGTGTCATTTGTTGTGTGCGGGGGGGGGGAGGGGGGTCTTCTGTCTCATCAGACTCAAATTGGTAACCTGTGCACAGTGAACTTACTTCACAATAAAAGTTCAAAAATAAGCAAACTAACCGATGGTGTTGGAAGTCAAGATGGCAGCTGTTCTCAAGATGGAGCAGGGAATTACTGCAGGAGGCTTCTGGGAGTCTGGTAATGCTTTGTTTCTTGACCTGTGTGCTGGTTACACAGGTGTGTTCACTTTGTAGAAATCCACAAACTGTATCTTAAGCTTTTTTCACTTCTCTATGAGTGAGTTGTAACTTAATAATATCATTATTTAAAATGTCAGTCTAGCCTTTATGCATTAATGACATTGGTACATTGTTATTTATCTTTCAAATATTTTTCTCACTCTGTCACTTGTCTGTTAACTACTTTATAGAAAACTGGGCAAAATTTACAAAAAATTTATAGAGGGCATCATATAAAATAGCCAACGAACATGAAACAATATGCATTTCCCTACTAACCAGGGAAATGCATATGAACATCACACGTAAATATTTCACTTATCAAATTTGAAAATTTTCTGAAGGTTTATAATACATATTATTGACAACCCTGTGGAAGAAGAGGCATTTATATGCTTTATGGGGGGTATAAGTTGTGCAGAATTGCTGAGAGGCAGTTTGGCAGCATCTAACAAAACTCCCCATTGGAGGGCCGGCATCCTTCGCGACATTCTTGAGCAATTGAATTGATGAACCATCCATCCATCTCCAAATTTCTTGTGAAGAAAGTAAACCCATGTTTGTATTTTTTTAATTTCAATATAGATACCCTTCCCTATCCAAACTCATACAATCTGAACTCAGGAGCCAAATAGATTCAGGGTGTGGCTCATTCCTCACTATCTAAACTCACTACTCAGCATCCAAAACTCAGGAACTTACATTATATTTACTACTAGTCAGAAATTACATCCTTTGAAACTGTTTAAACTTACGGTAAATATTTTTAAATGCCAACTTAAAAATGTGCAATGTTGGGAGGGGTAAATTTTTGAAAAAATTTTTAGAGTCAAAAGCTTTGAAGATAAGTTTTTTTGTTTGTTTTTTTTTTTTTTTTTCCTTTTTGTCTTTTTTCGTGTCCGGCAACGGATCGCAACCCTCAGTGTCGCGCCCGTACCGGACCGGGACCGGCAACGGGATTGTGACCCTCGGTGTTGCGCCTGCACCTCGCTCAGCCAGTGAGCAGGAACCGGTCTGTATGTGGGATCCGAACCCTCGGCGGGAGCACCGCCACACTCCCAAGCGGCGCACTGCAGCAGTGCGCCACCAGGCCGGCCCTGAAGATAACAGTTTTAATATACCTCTTTCAAAATAGATTCTTCAAGCAGACCAAAAATAAATACAAGCAAAAATACAAAGTATTTTATTTACACAATTCACAAGACTAAACAAAGTTCTGGATGTATCCTCAAAGCAGAAGATATACATTCCTTTCAGACACCTGCTTCATATTTTGAAAAATTAGCTCTATAACAAGCCACATAAAGTTCAATACATTTCAAAAAAATTGGTATCATACTGTTCCCATTCACTGCCCAGCCCACAGTATAATTTTTTAGTCCCAAAATATTTTTGCCTGGAAATTCAAAAAAACACATCTGAATAGCTCTTGAATTAAAAATGACAACAAAATAGAGGGAAAGAAAAAAAAGTGACATTTCTTACACTTCCCATGTGACTTCGGGTTTCCCCCTGGTCTTCCCACGTTGACTCCCAGCTGCCATGCCTGCTGGGTCCCCTCCACTGAGACTGGCCTCCCTGTGGCCACGGCTCTCCCCACCTACCCTCTCTCTTCCCAGATGACCTTCTTAGGGGATTCTGTTGGTGGAAATTCTGGTCCTTTTGCGATGAATTGGTGCTTTCTTGTTGTTAGTAATGAGGAGTCACTAACCTATCCTGTTTCTTTTGCTTTGTTTTGAACTTTCTTTGTCTCTAGAAAGCTCTGAGTTTATTTTGTTCTTAATTTTCAAATTTTTCCTTAGCCTAAATTTTCTGTTTTAAGAAAAATCTCTTTTTCATTCTCTTGTTATAAGGCTTTTGACTTTTGGCTCTTGTTTAAATGGTTTAAGTGTATATAGCCTCCCAAATCATTTTTGGAGGTAGATATGTTATAAAAATATATACATACATATGTGCACAAACAGATACGTAAAATAAAACTTAAAGGGTGGAATTATCAGGATGGGCTGAAGATTGTCAAAGGTGACATTTTCAGGCAGGTAAAATCTTTACACTATGTAGAATTATATCAGGGAAGGAAATTTCAAATATTATGAATGACTCTCCTTCTTCCATGCCCTGAATTCCTCTATACACAATGTAGATTGAACAACACCAACGAATCCTTGAACAAGGCATCTCAAGTCCTGAAGATGGCTCAGACTTGCAAAGGAGGAAATGTTGCTTCTGGTTAACTGAGTTTCCCTAAGGTATTCTAAAGGCACCCCTGTTGGGGTCCCCACAGCAATTTCCTGTTCTAATGAATGGATTGACACTTGAGAAGTCACAACCTTCATTCTGCACAAGTATGACTGAAGAAAAGATGCAAAAGTTGTTTGGTGACGGTCATTGATTCGGTCTCTGCAATCCCAGCTGCATCTCAAACACTGGCTGGGAGAGTGGAGGGGGCTGCTTAGAGCTGCATTCGGTGCTAAGGCATTTGGCACACTGCGCCCACCAGCCTCCTGAACATGCTGTAATTGGCTTTCCATCAAGCAGCCACTACAAAACCACACAGAACCTTTGAATCTTAAATGTTTCAAAGTGACATTGCAAGAAGTAAGTGGAAGATAGTCTTAATCTTTACCTTTTTTTTTTTTTTAACTCACAACTTTTTTTCAGGTAAAAACAATATAAACCTTAATATTTCTGTCCCAGTGAAAATTGGTTTTTCTGATGGTTCTCCAGCACAGTTTTCGCATGGGATATAGAGGAGACATCTCTTGTTTTCTAAAATGCCGTATCAAGGAAAGCAGTTGATGGCTGAGGGAACCTTGCCCTTCTCAACCTGATGTTTTGTTCCATGAACTGGTTTCCTGGAGGGGGGTGAACTAACTGCAAGAGAATTAGAGACAGGACAAACAGGCCTGAGAATGAAGAATGACCACTGCTTTGCCATCCAGGACAAATGCTATTTCCATAAAGTGCTATGTCATGATTCTGCCACCCACCAGGATCAAGGCAGCCAAATTAGAGGAAGTCCTGAGCCTGCAAAGTGTTAGGTTTGGCGAGATGGAGAAAAGAGAGAGAGAGACCTGAGTTAGGAGCCATTTTAGTTAAAAGGTTTATTTTACTAATGCAGAGGGGAGACTGACCCATATTAGTTCCCGTGAACTAAAGAAAGCACGGGGTTTTTAAGACTTTTAGGGAGGGTTCAGACAAAGTAATAGGCAATTTCAAAATCTGGTATGCAAGGTGACATAGCCATTGTGGTTTGATGACATCTGGTAGGTTAAGTCTGTCAATTTCCCTCCCACAGGTTTGTCACCACTTTCCCCTGGGTGACAGAGCCACCAAAGATTACTCAAAGCCCATCTCTTCTGAGCAGTGAGAAGCCCTGAAAAGGGGTTAATCTCCCAGAACCCTCAAGATAGAGGCATTCCTTCCATTCGGGAAATTAACCCCAAATTGGGGTTCTCTTCCAGCATTTATTCTCCAGACCAGGAAGTTACAGGAAGAGAGCATAAGTGGGGTTTTTGCTAAGTATAGTTTAACAAGTTTAACAATAGAAGCTGGTAACATTCAGTAAAACAAGCAAGGTGACCTTCCATAATGCAATTTTCAAGAAGTTAAGTTGATCCACCAACAAAAGCTTGATGTAGCAAGCATTCTCATCTTACAGCAATTTTCCAGTATCTTTACATATCAATCAGTAAACTGTCTTTGAGCCAGCAACCTTGCTGTGCTACAATTCTTTATTTTATTACAGAGACTAGTCTGGGGAAAGTTTCCTGACCCCTGCAAGGTCAACATTTTATATGTACTTTTAAGAAGTGAGGCCAAACCGGAAACTGCAAGGCTTTGGAAAACCAGGCCCTGTGAAATACATTTGCTTTATATATATTCCACATAAGTCATAGGCTCTTGATTAGCCACTGTCTCAGTACAAAGCATTCCAGCCCAAAGCCTGCTAGATGCAGCTCACAAGACGTTCCCTTGATGATAATGGTAATGCTTACCCCTTCCCAGGAGAGGAATCTCAGTTCCTGGAGCAGAAAAGGGAAAGGGGGGGCGGGGGGCAGAGACAGGGGAAAGTTGCTTACCCTGGCTGTGCTGATGTTAAACTAGCCATGAGGCCTAATACAAAGAACTCTACCATCCTGACAGCCTGTCTTCTCCTGCTTTGTTCTGGTTTCTCCACTTCTGGCACTGGATCCACTGATGTCCCTACTCACAGATTCAATCCTACACCCCAGTATCACCCACCCTTGTCCCCACCATGAAGCAAGACTTAGAAGTCCGCATGATCTCAGACCCTGGATCTATCACCCTGTCCCCTCTAGTCCTGTATTTGTTGCCTACTGCTGCTACTAAAAAAAAAAACAAAAAAAAACTACACCAAATTTTTATTTATTGGCTTAGAATAACACAAAGTTATTAGCTCTCAGTTCTGTAGGTCAGAATTCTGGGTGGGCTCTGCTATTTCTCTGTTCTGGTCTCACAAGGCCAAATTAAGGTTTTGGCCTGCCTAGGCTCTTATCTAGAGACTCAGGGGAGAATCTGCTTCCCAGCTCTTTGGGGTTGTTGGCAGAATTCAGTTCCCCCAAGCTGTCCCCATGTCCAGGAACCTCTTTCAGCTCTCAAAGACCACCTACCTTCCTCAGCACATCACCCCCTCCATCTTCAAAGCAGCAATGACACATGCAGTCCTTCCCACAAAGGAGTGGCTCCGGCATCTCCTTCTGCCCTGTCCTCAGATTCCAGCCAGAGAAGGTTCTCTGCTTTAAGGGCTCACATGACCACATTGGTCACACTGGTATACTGTCCCCCATGATTCAGGATAATCTCCCTATCCTCATGTCAACTGATTATTAGTATTTTTTTTCCAATCATCAATTAATTTTTTTATTTTTTTCCTTTTATCAGCATATTCATTGTCACATACCATACTTATTGTTTATGCACCTTATCCAATCTCTCCCCTCACCTCCCTCCTCTCCCTCCCCCTCTGCCTTCCCCTCCCCCTCCCCCTT
>NW_007726892.1:235306-246716 GCF_000696425.1 Galeopterus variegatus
TTTTTTTTTTTTTTTTTTTCTTTTTTTTTTTTTTTTTTTGTCTCCACTGGTGCCTCTCCCTGTATCAATGCTGTTGAAAGTCTGCCATGCCATCTGCACGGTGGCCATGACTGCTGCTATTGAGACTAGCTGCTTTTGTGGCAGCCATGGCAATTGCAGTGGCCATGGAGGGCTACCCGTGTGAAATGATTATTAGTATCTCAATCGCACATAATCTCTTTTGCCACCTAATGAAACATACTCAAAGTCTCCAGAATTTAGGGTGAGAACACCTTTGGGGGCAATTCTGTCTACTACCCTCCACCTCCAAGATTCCCTTGCTGCCAAGTAGATCCATGATCCACGGTACCTGGGTTGGGGTTGTTGGCTCCTCTCCAGGAGGAGGCTGGTGTTGCACTACAATTGTACAATGATCCAGGAGTGGACTGCCACCACCAAAATCCTCCATCCAAAGAGATTGGCCTCTACCCTACCCTGCCCCCATGATCGAGAACCAATAATTGGCAGAACGGAAGCTGGATTCTCTGCCTCTGTTCTCTCCCCACTGCTGCCACCAAAGAGACTCTCTTTGCTGATGCTGATGCAGAAAAGCAGGAACAATAAGGAACTGCAACGTTGCAGGTTGTTTCTTTAAGTCATATATCAGGACCCGTTCGTTTTTCTGTTGGAGATCCAATAAATATTTTTAATCAAATCACACTTTGTAATTTGTAGATGTCAGCTATGTGTTTGCCTAAATCTGTTTTGAAACATTTCTCACTAAAAAGAAATATTTTCTAGCTCTCTTTTCTCTAAGGCCAGAAACATAAAACAACACCAAGAGTTTAGGTAAAAAGATTTAATATTTCCCAACCTCCTCATCATTTCTACTCTGCTTTCAACTACTCCTCAATGCATTTCCCTAAAGGAGTCTAACTTCTCACCCAGTTCACAAACAGAATCCTGACACAAAGAACAGCCACAAAATCTGCAATAAGAGACGGGAAGGGCAAAGAAATCTGCCCACAAATGTAAAATATTACACACTCCTTGACACCGTCTAGTAGGTGGCTGGATAACTGATCTATCTCCCTTACTTGGTCTTCCATCCCCCCAAGTCATGAGTATTTCCATACACACAGCCTACCCAGGCATTGTGCACACACACACACAACCTGAGATCATTTGTATATATTTATTCCATGACACTTCTATTTTTGGTACAGAAAGTTTGTACATGAATCACAGTCAACAAACTTAGGTGCCAGAAACATCACATCTCTTTATTTATATAAATCAATTTGATTTCTGATCTCAATGCCAATTACGCCAGGCTGGTAGAAAATTTAACCTCAATCACTTCTGTAATTTCCGGAAGGTTCCCTGGAGCTATCGCAAGATTATGGAGTTTTGTACATGGCCAGGGGTCACAACTGGCCCTCTGGACAAGCATTGGTTTCTTTATCCCTGAGACATTGTCTCTCCCTGCATGGCTGGCCAGGCTCTGCCACCCACACATGGGACCTCATCTGCCTAATGAGCTGAGTAGCCACTGCCTTTTGTCCCTTGGGTCCTTGTAAGTCTCTAGGTATTTCCGGGAAGCCATAACCAAGACCCCTCTCCACCAAGATCCCCAGACTCCCCGCTCTTCTCACCTCAACTCTTTCTAACCCATGGTGGCAGCAGCTCTGGTGACAGTGCAGCTCCCACACCGCTGCCTGCCGATTCTCTACAGCATCAGATCTTAAACAGAACACTGCATTTGGAGACGCCCCTCAATGATCCACAGCCTTATCTCCTCAGTGGGTTTAGAAACAAATCAGGTAGTCTCAAGCCTCCCCTGGGGCAATGGATTTCGGGTCTATCTACTTGAATGAGAGGGCTAAAAGGAAAAAAAATGGACCAGAAAACCAGAAATAACTCAAATAGTAATAAATATCTCAATTGTAATGAAAATGTTTAGCCTTTCTCACTCAAAACTCAGTTTATGCTCATGTCCAACAGAGAATTCCTAGAGCGTAGATGATTTCTGGAGCTGGTTTCAGTGATGCAAGTCCTGCTCCAGAATGGGGCTGACCTCAGCTGCCCACAGCCTCGTCTCTGGCTGACTCAGAGGACTGCTTTTTGCAATTCCTCCCCCTTGTGAAAAAAAAGTCCACAAGTTATTTTAGCATTAGTGTATAAGAATTTAAAAGAGAAATTATGTAGGAATGTACCATGGTGTTTTTCAGCAAGTCGCTGCAAGGTTGCGTTCCCCACCTTCGCAGACAGAACAAATTACTCTCTCCTTTGTTCCCACACAGTGTGGAATTTGTAGGTATTCTTGCCCTTCTTTATTCTGCCTTCTCTATGCAGAAATAAATGAGGACCACCCAAATAAGGAAAGCAAAGGTCGCTTTTACAGAGCTTGTTACAGCAAGGGGTCAGCCACCATCAGAGACTCACAGGCAGGTAGAAGGGTGGAAAAGCTTCATAGTGGAAAAAACAGGAGGCTTCCAGTGTGCCCTGATTGGAGGCTGTTGGCCTGGGGAGGCTGGAAGCAGCTGACTAGAAGAGGGGCCTCCGTGTGATTGGTTAGAGGGCATATTCGGCTTTCTCTGTTTAGTCCTAAATTGGAAGTGGAGACAAAAATTAAAGAAGCTGTCAGTTATTAATCAAGTCCTGGCCATTTGGGGTCAATTGTTAGAGGGGTTATTGTTGGCTTCTTGGACCAGCTGCTGGAGCTAGTTGTCTGCCTTATACATCGTAGGTTGGCTTCCTGGGCTGGTTACTGTAGGTAGTGAGTTGGTTTTCTGGGCTGGCACTACAGATTTGATGTCAAAGTTCTATTTGCATGTATGGCCTGTCCATTGTCCTTTTGTATATCATTCTCTTATTTATTATATTCATGCCTATAAGATCTTTGAGGACAGGAACCAAATCTTTGTATTTGTATTTCCAATGCACAGGGTCTAAGACAAACATATTTTGCAAGTTGAGTTGAATCAATTTCACACACCTGTTTGTGGAAGTAAGTTGAGTGCATTTCATTTTCCTTAGTACAGTCTTTGGGTTTATTTTCCCCTTTGTACAAAATACTAAGTGGATAGTACTGTACTGCCTTCCATTTTAAGCAAGACTTGCCCCCACATGTTAACAACACTTCAAACTCCATCTATAACCAGCTGGTCCTCAATTACATCTCTGTCCTGTCAGCATCTTCTTGCATCTTCCCTTGCCTGGATTCCATCTAAATTAAGGCAACAAGTCGTGAGATACTGAATACCTCCTGACTAGGTTTGTCAATCAGTATAATGATGTTATAAGATTGAACCTTTCCCAAATTGGCTTAAAAACAAAATGCAATTTTTTTGAAACAACAGTTTACCAGTATAACCTCTTTCTGGGGCATGTTTTCATTGAACTACACGTTTTTGTGGCTAGATCTTATTAGCCTGTATGGGACTAACGTACTCTCTCTAAGCAAAATAAGGATCAGATGGTTTCAGGAACAAAAGAGATGCTTCCAGTATTTTTTAATTTTAATTTGTCCACATAAATAGCCATGCCAGGAACCTGGGAGTAATCCTGGTCTCTCTCCCCTCCCTCACTGCCTGCATCCAGACATCACATTCTGCCTTTTTTGCTTGAATATTTCAAACAGTTCTCTTCTCTCTCTTCCCACTGCCTCCACCTTAGCATGGCAAGCATCCGTCCTTCCCATCCTGGGCAGCTATAAATGCTCCTGGCTGGTTCCCTGACTCCAATCAACTTCCCAAATTGGCAAAGAGGATTTTTCTAAAATGCGAATCTAGGCATCCCACTATTCTGCTTATATCCTATAGTGGTTCCCCACCACCTGCCAAACAAGCCAGAATTGTGGTCATGGCTTTGACGATCTTCCCTCTGATTCCTCTTCAGCCTCTTCTCACACTGCCGCGCCACCAACTTCAGTCACATGGGATGACTTGCTGTTTGCTAAAAGAACCTCAGGTTCTCTTGTTTCCTTTTCTTTCCGCATAACTTCTATTACGCCTCATGATTCAGATTAGTGGTTAGTCTTTCCTGCCTCCTTCTCCCAAAACTGAATTCTATTTATTTGTGCGTTCCTCGTGTCTAGTAAAGAATCTGATGCAGAATAGGCAGTAGCTATGTATTTCTTTGATACAGTGATAAATGATTTCATAGTTCACTATCATCTTATCACCTAAACCAGGAACTCATAAGACATCCTAGACATCTTTCCTCTAATTCTGCTCACCTCCAACTCCTCATTCATTCACATCTTTAAAAGTACACCTTTCAGTTACTTCCCTCCAGGCAGTGGTGTGTTGATAAGTGTTTGGCAACTAGTGCTCCTGAAAGGGAAAGCCCTGAGTTGTAGCATTTGTCAATTTCCATGGGGTAAATTCTCCCACCCAGGTCCAGCTCCATAACCTGTGGGACCCTGTGCAAATAAAAATGCAGGGTCGCTGGTTGAAAATAGTTCAGAAATTCAAGAAAGTGACAGGGAGCATTAATGCAAGTATGAGGCACTATGCAAATACACAGTTGCACACCCACACAGCCCTCAGTGTGGCCAATTTCAAGCTACCAATGTGACATCGCTGAACATGGAGTTGGGAGATATGCACAATCAGCTTGTGCATGGGTGAGCCATTTCCAGAACAACACTGCCTCTGGAGTGCCTATGGATATGTCCTGTAAATGGAACCGTACAATATGCTACCTTTCGTGTATGGCTTATTTCACTTCACATCATGTTTTCAAGGTTCGTTCATGTTGTAGCTTGTATTAGTACTTTGTTCCATTTATGGCTGGATAATAATTCCATAGCATACACCACATTTTGTTTACCCATTCATCAGCTGATGGACACTGGGTGGTTTCCACCTTTTGGCTGTTGTGAATAGTGCTGCTGTGAACATGCATGTGCAAGTTTTTGTGTGGACATATGTTTTCAGTTCTCTAGGGTATATACCTACGAATGGAATTGCAGGGTCATATTGTAATTCTATGTCTAACTTTTTGAAGGATCTTCTCTGTTTTTAAAGCAGATGTAAGGAGCACTCAATCCAATTGAAACATGCAAGCAGTCTAGGGCTCTGAGCTCTCCATAACCTCCAGAGCTGCTCCCTTCCTTCCTGCAGCTGAGATCCCATGTACTGCACCACACACTGTACTGTAATGATCCATTTCCAGTGTCTGTAACCCCAACTAGCCTGCAGGTCTCTCTGTGGCAGGAGCCACACTTTATAGACTCAGCTGTGTGTCCCCAGTGTTTAGTGGCTAGCATATGCCTGGCACACAGTAGGTATTCAAATACGTTGGTGGGCCTAAATCAATTCATGAATGATTAAATTAATTAAGGCATCATTCCTTTTCAGTTTGGCCCGTGTTTAATGAGCACATATTTTTCCTTGGGATACCCACAGACAGCTGCTACTAGGGTATATAGCACCATCACGGAACACAAGGACCATGTAAACTTGAAATGCAATAAAACCTGATAAGCTAACAACGAAGGCAATCTCCACTCTGGGATGGTACAGTTAACTTGTGTTTAAATTAAAAGTGAGTATCTTTGAGTATTTCTCCATTCTTCATACAAAGACTCATTATCTTAAGCAAAATACAATCTTACATAACACTGACAAATAAAGCTAAGTATTGTGTCTGTAAGAAAAATCGTCTAATTGATACATGGGTTATATTGTGTCTTCATCATTCAGAATTTCTAGGCCTGAAAGTTCACCCACTCTGCTTCCGCAGAATGATTAGTATATCTTAGGATCATGAAGAAAGACAAAGTTAATTTTTAAAATGCAGGATAAACTCAGCCCTACTGTGAAATGCTACCGTTTAACACCTTGGTCCTCACAGCTCACTGCTTTGTTGGCATTAGGTGTTATCTAAATGCATGTCATGCCATTCAAAAAGCTGTAAAAGAGGATTTAACACACAGCTCTGTGAAACTTGGTGTCATTGCAATGAGAAGATCTCTTTTTTCCCCCTGTAAATTCTCCCTTGATGTTGAAGAGCTGAGGCTAAAGATGATCAAACACCAATTAAGCCATAATGATCTAAGAATTATGCAAGATGCAGACTTGGAAAGGATGATCTGCTCCTGAAAGATAAATCAAGAAGAATGCAAAGGAAAGAAATGCTAAGGCAGAGTGAAGATGTGTGATTTCGGTGTGGTGGGCCATAATCGGAGACTGAATTCGCCCTCTTTATCCTAAACCAGCCCTTCTTCCTGCGTTTCCAGTTTCTGCACATGGCACCCTGTCCCCTCACACACCGTGGCATCAGCGTGGGCACCTTCTTCTCTCCTGCCCTTGTGGTGGTTTCCACATCGTGCCCATACAGCCTCCAGAATCCCTCACCCTCCTGTTGCCACGTCCTACAAACCTATTTTAAGAATTCAGTAACTCGGGATTATTAAAATAGCCTTCTAGCCGGCTTAGAGCCTCCATATTCCCCCACTCCAACTTATATAGTAATCCCCCTCATTCATAGGCTTATGCACAGTTCAAAAAGTGCTAATGACATCCCATTCCCTACAGATCAGAGCACAAACGCCTTGAATTAGGCGTTTGAAGCCTTCCATGACTTGGCCGACTTACCTTTCTTCCCTGCAGTTAAAGTGAGCTCTCTCTTCTACACATTCCTGCTGTCCCAGGTGGGGTTCCCAGAGGCCCTGAGATAAGGCTTCACGGTGAGTTACTGAGGAAGCTGGCCAGGAGGGGGAAAAGCCTGGGAAGGGTGCAATTTCGGACAGGCCTGTAGAGGGGGCAGAGGGCAGCAGCTGCCTGACCCGGCAGGACATCCCTAAAGTTCCTCCTGAGCCCAGCAGGGGACCTGGGCTTCAGACTCTGGCACCATCCAGTCATTGGCTAAGGGCTGGGGTGAGGTTAGGGACAGGAAAGATGAGCTATAAACTCCAGGCACGCTTGTGTCTCTGTGTGAGGAGGCAAAGCTCCAGGAGACCCAGGGAGTCCTCCACAAGTCAGAGGTGCAGAGCTGTTGGAAGCAAAACACACCAAAGTTTGTGTAGGGGATGGGAGGCGGGGTGGAAGAAAAGAAATGGAAGAGGGACTAGAGGCTTTGGATGGGGTCATGACAGCGTCTGCCACACCCACTTTCCTAGCTGGTGTCTTACTCATGTCCCCAGGGAAGACCAACCCCTCTTCTCCACTTGCCCAAGTCCTGACTGTCTTTCACAACCCAGCACAGAAGCTTCAAAAGCCTTCCCTACCCTGCGCCCCCCACCCTGCCACACACACACACATACAAGAACAGAAGTAGATCCCAGGCGTGTCAGCCAAATGGAGGAGGCCCAGACCCGGAAGACGGACGCAGCTGAGGAGGAAGGAGAGTGGGCAGCCTAGTGGGGCCCTGGATCACTGTGGGTGGGCCCCACCTGGAAGTCAAGGTGGTCGGACGAGCGGGACCTAGGCCTCCTCACAGGTGGCAGGATTCCAGCTCCTGCACTGAGTTGGGGAAACCCCAACCTGTCTTCCTGGACAGCAATGTGGCTTTAGGAGGCAGGGAAAAGTTCAGCAACAGAAACCAGAAACAGAAGTAAAATTCTGTGAACTAGGACCAACAGTAGACATAAAAGGACAAGACCTGCAGACATCCAAGATCCTGAAAAATTTTAAAAAACCATATATACACACACACACACACACACACACACACATACACACATGCATATATGTGTATTCATATTAATATATACATATATGCATAAATATATAAAAAATATACATGAATATATATACTGTATATAATATATATAAGATCACATAGAAACATATATATATACAATCTTACTGGTTTTAGAAAGGATGTCTAGAGCAATTATGCTCTTTGGTTTTCCTCTGAAGAATTGCATAATGCAGAAAATTCTCATGTTCCACACACACTCATGGGATTTCCTGCATTTCAACTACAATAATTTATAATCACCCCAACTATTTGTTAATGCTTCAGGAATGGTTTATTCCTACTGGTTGGAACATCAGTAAAATAGTGTGGGTTATTTGCCCACAGCAGCTTGCCCTCTCTCTGCAACTTCTATTGAAAAAGCATGTTAGCATATTTAAAAATTATAAATCAATTGTTAGTTTTGTAGTCAATTATCTCCAGGCAACAAAACAACTCCACAGTTTAGTGCTCCTTAGAATTACCTGGGGAGGTAATTCTTATGAAAGTGCAGGTTCCTGGGCTCCAACCCTAAGAGATTCATATGTATAAGGTTTCAGGTAGCCCAGGAATTCATTTTAGCAAGTCCTCTAGGAGAAATAAAGCTGTTGGTCTTTGGACCATCTCTGAAAAGCCTTAGCCTAGAGAGACTTATTTTTAATATAGTCTCCAGAGGTACCAGCTAGATCCCAATCCAAGCTCTGGATGGTGGAGGTGAAAATTGGAAGACAGAAATAAAGCCATATGAGAAATCATGTACTCGTCCTAAAATCAGTCAGTCTTGGCAAGCCCAGCTATTATGGGATGTACTGTGTCCCCCCGAAATTCACATGTTGAAGACTTGAAACCGTAACCTTGGAATGTGCCTGTGTTGTGGGACAGGGCCTTTAGAGAGATGGCTAACTTAAAATGAGGCCGTTAGGGTGAACCATAACACAATCTGACTGGTGTCCTTGTAAGAAAAGAAAATTCACACACAAAAAGAGTCACCAGCAGCATATGTGCACAGAGGAAAGGTCATGTGAGGACATAGCAGGAAGGCAGCCATCTGCAAGCCAAGCAGAGAGGCCTCCAGAGAAGCCAGACCCACTGACACCTTGATCTTGGACTTCTAGCTTCCAGAACCATGAGAAAATACTTTTTGTTTGTTTGTTTGTTTAAGCCTCCTGTCTGTGCTGTTTTCCTATGGCAGCCCAACCAAACTAATAACCCAGTTCTTCTTACCTGCCTCCAGCTTGGTTCACAGCCTGCAGGAGTTGGTCTGAAATGTGTCACCACAATACAGCTCCCTTCATTTCCCCACCTAGGATGCCAGAAACCAGGGCCATGAAGTCCACTAATGTCCCTTTAGGGACAGATAGCAACTTTGTGGGAGAGAGAAACTGGAGAACTGCTCGTCAACAACTGAGATAATACAATTGCGTCAATTAAGATCTGACAGCAACCCGCCACTCTCATGTGAATGAGGGATGACAGCAGATACCAGAAGTCCTGACTCTCAGACATCGGAAGCTAGCTCAGCTTGATAAAGTGCCTTCATAAGCAGTTACATGCGTCAGCTCTTTATGATTGATCTAATTGGAATCCCTCAAGTATTCCAGGCACCAGTGATGTACAATAACAAACCCCACTGTGAGATGAAGTCGATGGATTTATTAAAAGTTTCACTGCCAAATTTAAGAGCTGTAATCCTTTTCTGCTTACTTAGAAATATACTGCTGCACTTTAGCAAAATCTGATAACATTCTGGCAGGTATTATGAAAGTAGTTGAATAATATTAGCTTAATTAGATTAAGTGCCTGCTATAATTCTCTAGAGAATTGCTTCGTCCTGAACTCCCTTCTGTTTTCTCAGGTCTTTCATCCCAGTGTTTTTACTCATGGCTGGCATATTCAAGTCTGCAGGACACAGGGAGTAGGAGAGAGAAAGCCACTGCTGAAACATTTGTCACTCTAAAGACACTCACCCACACTTCTTTCCCTCCTTTATACACCTCTAGACTCCTGTGACCACGTCCAAGGAGCCAGCATCACCATTGGGAGAGAGCTGGGGCTTCTCACGCAGTTGGAAACAGAGAGGAGGCGGGTCTGAGGTGGAGATGAATGAAGGATGGAGGGTACAGCTGTGTTGAGAAAGGGAAACAAGTTAGAGAATGGGGAGTAGAAGAGATTTCATCAGAGGGAACGAGGAAGTGAAAAGAAGAGTGTCTGGGTTTAACCATGTCCGCCCCCAAAAACATGTTGAAGTCCTAAGCCCCAGAGCCTATGAGTGTGCCCTTACTTGGAGATAAGGTCTTTGCAGATGCAATCAAGATATAATGAAGTCATGTTGGATTCGGTCAGGCCCTAATCCAATATAACTGGTGTCCTTCTAAAAAGAGGAAAATTTGGGCACAGACAGATGCAGGGGGAAGATCACGCAAAGACGGAGGTGATGCTTCTGCAGCCGGGAACACTGGGGGCCACCACAAGCTGCAAGGGGCAAGAGAGAGTCCTGCCCTAGAGGCTTCGGAATGAAAATGGCCCTGTCAATGCCTCGACTTCAGACTTCTGGCCTCCCGGTACTGAGAGAGAATGTTTCTATTATTTCAAGACTTCCAGTTTGTGGTGCTTTGTGATGGCAGCCTTAGCAAACTAATACAAGCGTGGAGAGCAGAAAGCTTCTTGAAGGCAGCATATTTCTGTAGTGCCTGACACATGGAAAGCACCCAGTAAATGAGTGTAAGTTAATAAACTAGAATGACAATTATTGCTGTGTATGTACAGTGCTGAGAACGAAAGTGGGAGAGGATACAAAGTGCAAACCGATGTCACACACCTTTTATTTCTTCCTTGTGGGATATCTCAGTGCCTTGCAGAAAACAGGTGCTTAATAAATGTGTTGATTAACCGATTAATTCATTTCCATAGTTATCTAACACTTATATGGACTCAGGTGCACACTGCTGCAGTGAGGTAATTGGTTTTTTGGAATCGGAACAGCCATTGGTCTGGGGAAAAAAACTGGGCATCTCATCAGAGGCAGTTTTATCTTCTCCCAGTGCATGAAGGAATGAGAGGTAGAACAAGGAGACAGGAAAAGAGGAAAACAAAAAAAGAAGGGGAGAGGAAGGAAAATGAGAAGAAAAGAGATAGTTTTGGCTATGAGTGTGGGAGAAGTGGGGAGAGCAGCCCATGCATGCACAGTTCATGGGAAGAGAAGATTCCACTCCCCACAGCTCTCCATTTGGAAGGACGCCTCAGTAAGTTCCTGCCCCTGGGAACCTGGGTCAGCAGGCATACAGTTTTCAGGGCGGAGGAAGATGTTTTAAATGACGTCAGAGGAGGAATTTGGATAGTTTGGCTCTTGAAAGGGGGAGAAGTGCCGGTGGGGGTGGCAGGGAGTGGACTGGAGATGGGAAAGGATAGGGGAGAAGCCAGAAAAAGAAGGATGGGTCGGGATGAGACGAAGGATAAACCCAGGGGTGCAGCTGCTGCTCCAGTCACGTACTGTTCTCTGCAGCACAGTCCACCCTAGGTCTGGACTCACCTGGTGTTTCTTTTGCCCCACAGCATGTGAGCTGGGTCTGAAGACACCTAAGAGCTCATTTAAATCTCTTAGCCAGGGCCGGCCCGGCGGTGCACTGCTACAGTGCGCCGCTCGAGAGCGCGGTGGCGCTCCCGCCGAGGGTTCAGATCCCACATACAGACCGGCTGCTCACTGGCTGAGCGAGGTGCGGGAGCAGCGCCGAGGGTTGTAATT
>NW_007726892.1:246909-264445 GCF_000696425.1 Galeopterus variegatus
TGCGGGCGCGACACCGAGGGTTGCGATCCCGTTGCCGGTCCCGGTCCGGTACGGGCGCGACACTGAGGGTTGCGATCCATTGCCGGACACGAAAAAAGGAAAAAATAAATAAATAAATAAATAAAAATAAATCTCTTAGCCAAATTCACAGATATATTTTCTATTTTCCTCATTATCAGAGGCAGATCTGGGTACTCAACTAGATTGGCATGTCCAAGAAGGGTCACCCACGTGGCTGGTGGTGGATGCTGGTGGTTGCCTGGGAGCCTGGGTGGGTCCCTGTCATCTAGAGCTTCTCAGTCATGGTGGCTGGCTTTTGAGAGGGAGCATCCCAACCATAAGTATTCTAAGTGAGAGGAAGCAGAAGGTGCCCGTCCTCAAAGAAACTGGCACGTCAGTTTTCACTGCATTTTATTGGCTAAGCATTCATGAGGCCAGCCCAGAGTCAAGAGCAGGGGAAATAATGTCCACTTTCTGATAAGGAAAATGACAAAGAATGTGTTGTCCTCTTTAATCAACCACAGGCAACTGATAGAGCTTTTGGAAATGTCTTCTGTAACCATTAAAATTGTTTACTTCGCTTCAATGTAAACTTCTCTCCAGTCTTCTTTAAGGGTATACATTGTTTACAAAAGCTTTACATGGGTGGAATTTCTTCTTTAATCCAAATGAATATTGAGTTTTACTTCTGGTTAATGTAGGATAAAATAGACACAGGAGATGCAGAAAGACAAGCAGAGAGGACTATAAGAACATGTCCCTAATAATTCAGCAGAGGTCAATGTGTTCTCCAACACTGATGAATAAATAAATATAGATATAATAGTAGTATCTTAACTTACTAATTATAAATAATAAAAATAAGAAATAGGAAGTAGAGCTAGACACCTGGGTGGTACAGAGACATATGAATTTAAATTTTTTAAAGGTTTTATTTGAAATATTTTTGAAAACAAAATTAAACTTTTCTTGCCTATCAGAAAGATTAAATATAGTGACAAAACCCGTTTGGGCAAGGTATTGAAAAATGAGCTTTTATGTATTGTTGACGGAAATATAAATGGTTATAACCTTTCTAGAAATGTTTTGCAAAATGTTTGCATATTCTCACTGAGCAATACCACTTCAAGGAATTTACCTTAAGATGGTAATTATAAAACCGTGAAAAATGTAGGTACAAAGATGTTTAGCATTGTTTATAATGATGAAAAAATGTAAACAACTTAAATGGCCCTTGATAGGGAACTAATTAAGTAAATTATGGTACAGACAATGTGATAATCTCCAAACATCAAAAGTGATTTGTAGATCTAGACGTATCAAAATGAAAAGATGTCCATAATAGATTATTGAGTAATGATGTTGATTGCAGAATATGCACAGTATACATTTATGTAAAACTGCAGACATATACTTAATGTAACTATATGCCCCAATGTGGTCATTACTGTGAAGTAAAAATTCTAGTATTTTTTCTCTTTTCCTGCTTTATTTAAATATTTTTCAATAGGTAGCATTTTAACATATAAAGCCGATTTTGAAAAAAACTACCAAAACAGCAATATTAACAGTATTTGCAACAACTCAAGTTAAACCTAGGCCTTTTATATATCAACTACTCAGAAAAGCTGACGGTATCTCTGCATTTTATAAAACTGACACCTTGAAGAATAATACAAAGTGTACTTTGTCAAATACCAGAAGAAAACAAACAGAATTTGTGGTATCAGCTCTTCCAAATGAGATCATTCTATCAAATTTTCTTAAATGCTTTTTCAGAAATAAGAACAACACAGTTCTACTCAGAAAGCCAAAATTTTCATATCAAGAAAAGGAAAAGGAAGAGTCACTTACCTCTGGGGTGACTTGCAGTGACAGAAAATCAGGCAAAAATGTTGCTGAATGCCTTGTAACCAGTTGGGCCATTTTGTCAGCCTGGGACAACCAAGGTTACATTGCTTTTACTTTTTACCTGCCCTATTCATCATAAATTTCATTATTTCCTTCTTGAAAGCTTCTTTGTACCTGCCACCTCTGTGCCAAGACCTTAAAGTTCAATTGCTCAGCCCCAAAGGAGCAGACAGAGGGAAGCCAGGCTGTGCAGATCAAGCCCCAGCACCACCTCTCCAGGGCCGCATGCCTGAGGGATGTCCAGCTGGCAGTTATGGCTTCCTGGACTCAGACTCAGCATGGCCACAGCTGGACCTTGAAGTCCTATCACCTTTACATCAGCCCTTTTTTCCCTGCATGACACTCTGCCAGAACAGCTGGATTTAGGAAGGCCACAACTATTTTAGACCTGTGCCAAGCCTGGCTCACTAGCCCAAACACTTCCTCCACCCAGATAGATGGATACACACATGCATAAGTACATACATACATGTGAGTACATACATAGCTACTTACATAGACAGACAAATACATACATACACAGACAGACAGATACATAGATAGACATATACATACATGAGTACATACATATATAGATCAATACATAGATACATAGATACATGCATACATACACAGATAGATAGTTAGATACACAAACACCTACATAGATACACAGACACATGATAGATAGATACATAGATAGATAGACAGATAGTTAGATAGATAGATAGTTAGATGGAGTTCCCATTTGGGTCCTAGGTGACCTTAACCATCAGTGGACTTCATCTGGGTTGGGGCCATCTTAATTCATCAGAAAGAGACCGATAACATGACATCTCAGTAGGATGAGAAATTAGTCTCAATCTCTTTCCTCTCAAATTTACCTGCCTCCTAATTTAGTTTCCCTCTCTGCCAACCTGGGTGTTTAGAACAAAGTCTAGCACACACAAAAAAAGCTCCTATTAAATTAACAGAGAATTGCTTTTGGCTTAAGCCTCAGAGGGGGCCAAGGTACAACTTCCTTAAGTCATTCCGAACCTGGGTTCATCCAACACCAGCTACCATGCCACCTAAGTTTGACCCCAATGAGATCAAGGTCGTGTGCCTGAGGTGCACCAGTGGTGAAGTCGGTGCCACGTCCACCCTGGCCTCCAAGATCAGCCCCCAGTTCTGTCTCCAAAAAAGATGGTGATGACATCACCAAGGCAACAGGTGACTAGAAGGGTCTGAGGATTACAATGAAACTGACCATTCAGAACAGACAGGCCCAGATTGAGGTGGTAGCTTCTGCCTCTGCCTTGATCATCAAAGCCCTCAAGGAACCACCAAGAGACAGAAAGAAACAGAAAAGCATTAAACACAGCGGAAACGTTGCTTTTGATGAGATTGTCGACATTGTCCGACAGATGCAGCACAGATCTGTAGCCTGAGAACTCTCTGGAACCATTAGAGAGATTCTGGGGTCTGCCCAGTCTGTGGGCTGCAATGTTGATGGCCACCACCCTCACGACATCATGGGTGACATCAACAGTGGTGCAGCAGAGTGCCAGCTAGTGAAGAAGTACAAAATAATATATATATTTTTTTTGTCTTTTATCTTTTTCCGTGTCCGGCAACGGATCGCAACCCTCAGTGTTGCCCCCGTACCGGACCGGGCACCGGCAACGGGATCGCAACCCTCGGTGTTGCTCCCGCGCCTCGCTCAGCCAGTGAGTGGGAACCGGTCTGTATGTGGGATCCGAACCCTCGGGCGGGAGCGCTGCCGCACTTCTCAAGCGGCACACTTATCCAGTGCGCCACCGGGCCAGCCCCAAAATAATATTTTAATAAAGGATCGTCTGACAACCAAAAAATAAATTAACAGAGAATCTTCCCTGGGGTAATGGATCCCTGCTCATCTCAAAGTTGTACACTATTAAGAAGGGCCATTGAAGTGCCTGCCTTCTCCACCCTCCAACCCCCCAAAAAATCTGCTCTACAAGGACTTGCTGCAGAGGCTAACCTAGATAAGTGCTGGTAACTTCTCTGCTATAAAATCCTAAAATCTGCCCGACTGGACATCCTATGAAAAAGCTCGTATTTAAACAAAAGGGGGAGGGGCTGCCTATATAACCTAAAATTCCCTCCTCTGTTCTTAGTATGTGCCAGACCGACTTTCCTGAGTCTGCTTTAGTAATTCCAAGGACATGTTACAATGGAAACAGCTCATGAAAGTCACTTTCCCCAAGATAGTAACTGAGCAATTAGAGACCTATGCTGGAAATTAAGTCTTTCGTATCATTACATTCCAGCATTCTTGTTAGTCCATTCCTTACACTTTTTATTAGCAACATTTGATTTCTTTCCCTTGTATTATATCATTAAACATAGAGCTAGCCCCAGCTGGATGACTAACACTGACACATATATGACATCAGCAGAAAGAGAAACGGAAAGCAAGCAACAACCGCTGGTAATAGAAAGTATTTAAAACTTGGAACTAAGGGCTGGCCCAGTGGTGCACTGGGTAGTGCGCCGCTTGGGAAGCACGGCGGCGCTCCCGCCCGAGGGTTCGGATCCCACATACAGACCGGTTCCCGCTCACTGGCGGGAGCAACACCGAGGGTTGCGATCCCGTTGCCGGTCCCCGGTCCGGTACGGGGGCACACTGAGGGTTGCGATCCGTTGCCGGACACGGAAAAAGACAAAAAGAAAAAAAAAAAAAAAAAAAAAAAAACTTGGAACTAAGGCAAAACAGTAGGTGCATGTCCCTTTTTCTGTCTTCATGAGTATCCTGGGTTGAATGGTCCCCCACTCTCAAATTCATGTCTTTCCTAGAACCTCAGAACGTGACCTTATTTGGAAGTAGGATTTTTGCATATGTAATTATGCAAAAATTAGGATGTTAGGATGAGGTCATACTAGAGTAGGGTAGCCCTAAATCCAACATGACTGGTGTCCTTATAAGAAAGGAGAGACACAGAAACAGACAGATACACAGGGAAGAATGGCATGCAATGGCAGAGGCAGAGACCACAGGGACATGTTTACAAGCCAAGAAGCCCCAAGGATTGCCAGCAACTGCCAGAAGACGGGAGAGAGGCATGGGACAGATTACGTGAGAAGGAGCCATCCCTGCCAACACTTTGATTTCAGACTTCTAGCCTCTTGAGAAAATGAATTTCTGTTATTTTAAGCCTCTCAGTGTGTGGTAATCTGTTACAGCAGCTCAAGAAAATTAATACACTGGAGCATTTTTTCACAGGCTTACAGTATTATTAAATTCCATAGAGGACTATAACTGTATTTGTTTTTGTTGTTTGCTTGTTTTGTTGGCGGTGGTGGTTGGTTTTCGTTGTTGTTTTGGCAGCTAGCCAGTATAGGGATCTGAACCCTTGACCTTCGTGTTATAAGCACCACTGCTCTAACCAAGTGAGCTAACCAGCCAGCCCAGCTTTGTTTTTCTACTTACTATTTCAAGTAAAGGCTCAGTATCTGTGAAGTCATATATTAACTTGTAGACCTTGTCCAGTAGAGATGCAAGTAATTTCTGTCTGGTAAAAAAGATAATCCTAAAGGTTACCATTTTTATGCCCTATAGGTCATTAATAAGTGCGTCAAACTCAGCAAATATATCAGAATGTCTTTTCTGGTGGAGATCATTCCTATTCCTCCAATTCTCATTTGAATTGGTTTTATCATCTTACTGTTTCCTCATTAGAAAGTTAAATAAAATCCTTGACATTTCTTCATTCTACATATGTATGGAAGTCATGTTTTTAACTTTTTGAAAATTACACCTTAACAACTGTAAGACCCGTGCACCATGCACAAATCTCACACTCGCAGGGACAGCTTACTTCACAAAGACCACAAGACTGAGACCACTGCAATCAGGCAAAAGGTGTTTTATTCCAGCATGCTGGGGTCACTTAGTCTCCTGGACAGAAGCAACCCCCAGCTTACAACACAAGCACCTTTTATACAGTTTTTCTGGACAGACCCTTGTGACAGGATGAGCTGTTGATTATCTGTGGCACCTTTAGATTTATGGGTAGACTTTAGCAGGCTGGTACCCCGATAGATTGGTGGTGCCTTTAGATTTACAGGTGGGCTTTAGCAGGCTGGTACCTTGATAAGGAATGGCACATTTCTCAATCGTTTATCTTCCTTGGGGCCTGGCCAGGTGGCCTTTAGATAAGGAACTAGTCAGTTGCTGGAACCGGGTGGGGGTCATTCCCTCCCTAGAATGTTTAGTGTGCTCGGGCCCACCTGACCTTTATATGGCCTCTTAGAAGCTGCTTTACTTAAATGTTTTAGCAAGCATTTGTTACAAAACTGTGTATACTAAAGTTATATTTTTCTACAATTCCCATACACAACACCCAGAATCTTCAAGGCCCAGGCATCCTTATGAGGGGTAGGCAGGATAGTGGTGGTCTGCACAAAGACCATAAAACTTGAGCTAAAGAGCAAGAAGTTGTCCATGTTTACCCAGTTCAATCCAAAACGGAGCATATTAGGGAAATTCTAGTATTTTGGAGGAGAAAAGCAAAAATTGAAGAAACAGCAATTAAACGGGAGGCAGTTTCTTATAATGATTTTAAATGGGATGTGGTGTCATGTTTCCCAGCGCAAATCCCAGCTCCGGCTCTTGCTTTCTGCATGACCTTGGGCAAGCAATAACACCTCTAAGATTCAGCTTCCCCATCTGTAAAATTGCTAATAACAGCAAACTTCAAGGGGTTATTAGGTAACATATAACATAACATAATCCATGAAAGTACGTATCACATGCCAGACACATGCTAAGCTACCAGTAAAGATTGACTATTATTATTAATTATTATATTAGTTATAATACTTATTTTAGATAGTGATTTAAAGTAAGAAAGCTGGAATCAGGAGAAGAGAACAAGACCCTGGAAGGAGGACAAAGGAAGACTGAGGAAGAAGGAAAGGCTGAGGAGATAAAGACACAGGTTTTGAGGAGTCTCTATAATTCTTGGTTGGTGCATGTTCCAGGCTGTGCACAGGGGCAGTAGAGTGAACAGGTTAAAGGCACGAGCACCTCCCTTCCCCTTCCAGGCTACCTGACCTTGAATCCCAGCTCTACCATGTACTAGCTGTTCCTTAACCTTTCTGTGCCTCGGTATCCACATCTATAAAAAGGGGGATAGTCATAGTAGATCTACCTTACAAGGCTGTTTATAGACCAAATGAATTAACATACAAAACCCACTTAGAATAGTTTTTGTATATTAATACAAAATAATGTATTAATTTGTAATACATTACAATTTATAATATAATGAGTGAGTACTATGTCAGTCTTACTTTTTCTTTCTCTTCTACAGTTATTTTAGGACTTAAAGTTTAGGTTCAAATATAACTACATAGGCTACACAAGCTTGTTTGTTTAATTTATTTTTATACACCTGGTGTTGAAAACACACATTAAACATGAAAATTTATGGAAATATTATGTAAACTGTGATACTTTAAGATTAAGCAAATAAAGAAAACCATTTGGCATTTCTCTCCAAAGCATTTTTAATATTTATACCAAAAAAGAACATAACCTTGGTAAATACTGATTGACCTATAAACGTTCTCACCAACTCTTGTGAAGTTTGGAGATTTGAAAAATACAGGTGATCATGGGGCTCTGGAAAAAAAGGAAAATGTGGAAGAAATGAAAGAAAATATGTAGTTAATTTAAAAATAGAGTAAATAGTAATCTTGTTGAACTTGAGTACAGGTGGAAAACAGAAGAAGTTTCAAAAATATTAGACATAAGTGGGAGGTTTATAACATGTAATATCACTAAATATTCTTTAGCTCAAGGGAAAAAAATATTTTCCAACCTGTACTATGGATTAAATTTTCTTAGTTCTTCAGAGACACCAGCCTGTACATGATTTTTTTTGTCCTTTATCTTCACTCTCTCTCTCTCTCTCTCTCTCTCTCTCTCTCTCTCACACACACACACACACACACACATCCTCCTGGCTCTTACATCTCAGCAAAGAAGCAAATTAAAAGCTTTTATGTATTAAAAATCACATTTTCCTTTGATCTATCTCCTTCCAGGTGCCATCTGACAAAACACAGTGTTGGCTACCTGTCCAACATCCATTCCTCCCAATAGAACCCCCAAATTGCCAGCCATCCAACTGCCCCACCCACGTGACTCAGGGAAAGAAGATTGCATTACGGTTAGGCTCTGACTGGTCCCAGTTAGTAAATCAGTTCTCTTCCCCTTGGCAGTGATTGGTTTAGGGGTGGACATGTGGCCAGGATCTCTGCTAAGCAATTTCTGGGAAAGGTTTGCTCCCTCCTAAGAGCAAGACATTGTAAGAGAAGATTTATTCCTGCTTCTAGATGTTATCATTACAAATAAGATGCCAGGAACTGAGAGCTGTTTCACACCCTGAGGTAGACTGGACTGTTGTCACACAAGGATGGCGCACAGAGACACGACAGGAACCCAGTACTGGGTGAGTGACCAGCTCTGGAGCAACCAACCTCTGTCCTTTTTGTTAAGCAGTATAAGACACTCCTTTATTGTTTAAGCCAATTTTAGCGGGGATTTTCTGTTGCTTGTTGTTGACGATATCTTATTTGATACATACCTTTTCTTCTATTTTTAGATAGCCTTCTCAGAAATAAAAACTTATACTCCTCGTTTTCATTTGCTATCTGCTGTGGTCTAACTGTTTACATCTCCCCCACCCCCAAAGTCATATGTTGCATCTTAACCCCCAAATGTGATGGTATTAGGAGGTGGAGGCTTTGGGAAGTGGTTAGGCCATGAGGGCTCTGACTGGTGACTTTTGAAAAGAGGCCTTGCCCCTTCCACCATGTAAGGACACAGTGAGAAGGCACCGTCTGTGAATCAGGAAACAGGCCCTGACCAGACACCAAATCTGCTGGTGCTTTGGTCTTGGACTTCTCAGCCTCCAGAACTGTAAGAAATAAATTTCTGTTGTTTATAAGGTACCCACTTTATAGTATTTTGTTATACCAGCCCAAATAGACTGAGACACTGTCCAATTCTACATTCCTCAATCCATGCAATCTGCTTTTTTCTTAATCCTAAAGGGTCTTATTCAACTGCATAAAGTCAGCAACAACCTATTGGTGGCCAAATTTGAAGGACATTTTTTAGTTCTCATCTTATTGACTAATTTGGCACTATTATCCCTCCTTCTTGAAGTTCTCTGCTCTTGGATTCCATGGTCACACCTTCTCTTAGTTTAGGTCCAGTTTGGGTCAATAAATATTATTCTCTATCAAAGAGTTTATTCTCTCTTGACCCTCAGATGTTGGCTTCCTGTGCAGTAAATGATTAACCTTGCACAATACAAAGAAAGTTTTGGCCCTTACCCTGTTCCTGGGAGGTAACCTCAAAGCCTTTGGAATATTCTGTCTGGTAAGAATGTCCTGGTTTTCCTGGGGGCCTTGGGTCATGCCAGACAGTTATGCTAACAATGCCATTTATAATGGAGGCCTTGGGCAATGTCAGCTTGCCCTCCAGAGGGACTGGAAATTCAGATGAGCAATGCAGCTGGTAACCCATGCCTACATGACCAACCTCCTGTAATGAGCTTGGACACCAGGACGTGGGTGAGCTTCCCCCATTGGCAATACTTCACGGGTATTGTCACACGTTGTTCCTGGGAGAATTAAGTACTGTCTGCACAAGTCCACAATGAGGGGACAGCTGGAAGCTTGATTTGTGCCTGGTATCTCCTGGACCCTGCCCTATGCACCTTGTTCCACTGCTGATTATAGTCTGTATCCTTGGCTGTGATAAACTGTAACTGTGAGTGCAGCAGCTCTGCTTACTTCTGTGAGTCCTTCTAGCAAATCACTGAACCTGAGGGTGTTCTTGGGGGCCCCAAACACACCTCTTTGGGGTTCTGTATTTAATGTCTTCTCCCTGGGTTGCAGCTTTTTCTGTCTTCTCATGCTCTCAAATCTACACAGCAAACCAAACCTATATCCTGAGCTCCAGACCAGAATAACCAGCCACTTGTACATCTTCCTGATGTCTCACAGGATTCTCAAATACTGCCTATGCCAAACTGACAGCTTGTCCATAGCCCCAGACTGCCTGCTTCTTCTGTATTCCCTGCTTTCCATCCTTCAGCCAGTCAAAAGTCTGCCACCTCCCTGAGGGTATGAACTGTATGAAACCCCAGTACCCAGGCAAGCGACTCACAGGACACTGTATTTAATACACTTTTGCTGAAAGAATAAAGTAAGTAAATAAATAATTAGCCCGCCATTTAAGAAAATCCCATTTCAGGCCGGCCTGTGGCTCACTCAGGAGAATACTCAACGCATGCTTACAAACTTGAGTTTCCAAATCCAGGATTTATCCATCTCTCTGACCTTAAAAACTTCTCTACTCCTCAATTCCTGTTGCCCTTATATTAGTCTGCTTGGGCTGCCATAACAAAATACCACACTCTGGGTGGCTTAAACAACAGAAATGTATTCTCTCCCAGTTCCGGAGGCTTCAAGTCCAAGATCAAGGTTCCTGTTGATTCAGTTCCTAGTGAGCGCCCTTTTCCTGGCTGGCAGATGGCTGGCTTTTGCTGTCTTCACATGGCTTTTCCTAGGTGCATGAGGGGAGAGAGAGAGCACACACATGAGTTCTCCAGTGTCTCTTCTTATAAGGACACTAATCCTATTGGATTAGGACTCCAACCTTATGACCCCATTTAACCTTGATTACTTTCTGTATTAGTCCATTTCTGTTGCTTATAACAAAATACCTGAAACTGGGTAATTTATAAATAAATGAAATTTATTTCTTATAGTTTTGGAGGCTGGGAAGTCCAAAGTCCAGGGAACCCATCCAATAAGGGCCTTCTTCTACAGCAATGTAGGGTATCACATGGTGATTGGGCTGAGTAAGAGAACTAAATTTCTCACTTGCTTATTTTATAAAGCCATCAGAACCATGCTCCTGACCACCCATTAAACCATCATGGATTAATCCATTCATGAGGGTGTAGTCCTCACAATCTAATCACCTCTTTAAGGCCCCACCTTTCAATTACCATAATAGGATTTCCCACCCTCTTAACACTGTAACAATGGAGATTAAATTTCTGATACATGAACTTCTGAGGGACACATTTAACCCAGAGCACTTTCTTCTTCCAAATACAGCCACACTGGGGTTTAAGACTTTGACATGTGAATTTGGGAGAAGGCACAATTCAGTTCATGGCAGCCCTCATCTCTGCTCTACCTCACCCATCCACCAAGTGGAGTTGGATCTTGATGGTCCCATTTGCCATGAAAACAGCCCCAGCTCTGACATCTTGAGCTCAGCCCCATACTCCTGTTTCCCCATCTCCACTGCATTTTTTAAAATTTTAGGTAAAATTCAGCATTATAACATTCACAGTGTTGTGTAACCACCACCTCTATCCAAAATACTTTTATCAACACAAGAGAAAACCTCTTGCCCATTAAGCAGCCACTCTCCATTCCACCCTTCCCTCAGTCCCTGGCAACCACTATACTAGTCTGCTTTCTGACTCTATATTAATTTGTCTATTCTGGATATTTTATACAAATGGGATCATAAAATATGTGCCATTTTGTGTCTAGCTTCTTCCTTTTAATGAAATGTTTTTGAGTTTTATTCATGTCGTGGCATGTGTTAATACTTCATTACTTTTTATGACTGCATAGTATGCCATGGTATGGATATACTATATTTTGTTTATCCGTTCATCAGTTGATGAATATCTGAGTTGTTTCCACCTTTTGGCTGTTGTGAATACCGCTGCTATGAGCATTCACATGCAAGTTATTTTCAATTCTTTGGGGTTTATACCTAAGAGTGGAATTGTTGGATCATATGGTAATTCTATGTTTAACTTTTTGAGGAACCTTCTCTTTGCATTTTAGTCTCAAGCTCTTAGAATCTTCAACTTCATATGCACATTTTCCCTCTACATGACCTTCTAGGCCCTGGGATCCTCCCTGGTCTCCTGAACATCAATCCTATTATCTGCAAGTCAAGACAGTGAGCAAAGTGTCCATCTCAAGGTGGGCCACCCTACAACTTGCTCTCTCTGATTCTACTTGGACACCTAAGATTGGAAACAGACAGGGCAGGGGAAGGTGGATGGAGGTTAACTTTACTCCACAGGTGTGGTTTCTTGCCTAGCACAGATTAGTTCTCAAAACTTCATTCCAATCACATTTATCTTAGTCAGCACATCTTTGTCTAAAAGAAAAAGAAGCTATTCAAGGTAGCTTAAGAAAGAGGGAATCTATTGGAAGGAAATAAAGGTGTCTCCCAGAATCACCAGAAAGGGGCAAAAAGATCCAGGAGGCATCAAAGATTGGAGACTTTGGACCTAAGGCACCTCTTTGGCCTCTAGTGTGGGAGTATGGGGAATCTGGGTATGCCTTTCTAAACATCTGCTTCATTCTTATCTTTTCCAGCTAAGAGACATAAGGGAAAACAAGGACTGCCCCCACCCCAGCCTTCTCTCATCTCATTCTGTAAAATCTCTGCTGAATAACCTCCCTTAACATGGCTTGGTTAATTCATCCCTCCATGAAAAAAAACATCAGGGACTTCCTACTGCCTGTAGAACAAAGTCCAAATTTCTTAAGATGTCATTCTAGACCCTCTTCAGTCTGGAAACTTCCATCCTTTCCAGCCTGATTCCTCCACATAGACTTTGTATCTAAGCAGTCTGGCTTTCTCCAAACATGCCCAGAGCTTTCCAAAATCTCATGCCATTTCTTTGCTGGAATGCTGCCCCTCACCAATCTTCTCCTATTAAAATCATACATCTGAAAGCAAACTTGCTTTCTCTTTCTGGGCACACCACTAAACTACATTTTCCAGCTCCTTTATATCCAGACAGCATGACTGGTTTTCTCCTAAAGGGAATGGAAGTAATGTGTGTAATTTCCAGGCCAAGACAGTTAACAGCACATGTGTCTTCTCGGTCTACTCTGTCTCTTCTCCCCTTCCCCCATTTGATAATGGCAAGGAACTGTGAAGCCACAAACTGAAGATGAAAGACTGGAGCCACAGCACAGATGGAGCCTGGGTCCCTGAGTGACTCCATGGAGCAGACTGTGCATGTCTATGACAAGAGTGAGAAAGAGAGCTTTACTGGGCTAAGTCAATGAGAGTTAGTATTGTTTATAATAGCAGCTAACCTACTCTTATAGTACATCACCCCTCAAGACTTTGCTCAAATTTTACATCCTGCTATATCATCCCTGTGGAAAATTACCACCCTGTCTTTTGAACTTTTTTCTCTAGCACTCCACTTGCAGTATTTGCCATTTAATTCCATTTAGCCTTACATCATACAGGTTTGTTGATGTGTTCTATCTTCCTTTCTAGGTTGTAAATATTTGGAGGACAGGAGTTGAGAGATTCCCCACTGAGCTCCCACTCTTGAGTCTCTGATAGTAGTATACTAGTAGTATACTACTGTGAGGATTGTTGTTGTTATCCAGTGCACATGCTGTTCCCTGATGGAACTTCAATCTGGTGAACTGAGGCAGGAAGCAAGAAGGAAACCTGAGAGTCCCATTACACTCTCACCAGGGTCAAAGAGATCTCATCAAGAGAGTCCCTCAAGTCCAGGGAGGCTTTGTACACCTGGGAGAGCTGTGCCCTGCACAACTCCAAAGGGATCTATTAACACAAACTATATTGTACCTCATGTGTACACACATTTCAGAGCCCTAAGATTTCCCAGATACCAAAACAGTTCAACCACTCCCCACATCTGAAACCAAACCAGCTAAAAGTAGTTATCCCCTCAAAAGTTCAAATTGCTCATCTCTCTCCAACAACTTTTGACATTTGTTCTTGAGCAAAAGAAAGGCGAAGTTATAGGGAGACTAAAGTATATATATACTGTCTTCTCTGTTCCAGTTATTTCCAGTCCAAAATATCAACCTTATTAGGCACACGGGGGGTTCTTTAAATCTCTGGCTACATCCCTCAGTTACACACCCAGTCTTGGCCTCACTGAGTAATGTACGAGCTGTTTGACCCTGGACCTCTGTGCTATCTTCTTCATCTGTAGAATGAGGATAGTGATACTCACTTGATAGAGTTTTGTGAAAATTAAATAAAACAACATACATGAAGGGCCTAGAACAGTGCCTGGCACACACTAAACGGTCAACTATCAGGCCTCTGAGTGTGATGACAACCCCAGAACTCCCATCCATGTGGCTGGGGCCAAGGATTGGGAACCAGCAGCAGGAAAGTTCTCTCTGCACCTTATACTTCTTATTAAATGGTAAGATTGTAGGAGGCAGAATCAGCATCACATTTGTCAGCATCACATCACATTGTCCACAAAGCCTACCCTGTCCTTGTCCTTGGCACATAGTGTTATATCATTTTGATCATGACACGCTCAGCAATTTACAGAACAAATAGCACTAGATTAAGTCAGGAGATTCCAGTTCTAGCTCCAGTATTGCTGTAACATGCAGTATGACTTTAAGAATTGCACTTCTCTAGGAAAGACATTATCAAATGCCTGCTGTGTGTAGGCATGGTAGAAGCAGAGGGTACAGGAGTTAACAGCACAGCGTGGTCTTTGTCTTCACAGAACTTCACAGAAGTCTAGTGATGGTTGGTTAATTGCACTTGTAATAAGAACTATGAGAGTATACACACATGGACCTATGGGTGTTTGGGGAGATAATTCAGGGAAGGCTTTGTGGAGGAGGTGACATTTGAGCAGAGACCTGAGGGATGAATTAGAAGTATCCAGGCATTGTGGAGGAGAGTAGGGGGGAGTGCTGCAGGTGTATGTGAACAGCCCGAGATGGAGAGTACAGCAGCCCACTGTAGGACTACAAGAAGGCCAACATAGTGGAGCTTAGGAAATGATGGGGAGAGAGGCATGAGATGATTCCCGAGCAGTAGGCAAGGGGCCAGATCACACAGCAGCATTGTAGGTCATTAAGTTTAGAGCATTCAATCTAAGCGCAATGGGACCAGGGGCGTACCAAGGGGCCACAGTATGAGAAACCATCCTGGAGGCAGGAAATAGGGGGACATTGTCTACAGAGAATTGAAAGACAATCATAAAACTGACTCAAAATTTGTCTGCCTTTTTATTTTCATTATATACTGGCGATTCCATCTCCATCAGTAGTGTGTTGGTAAATGTTTAACAACTGACTCTCTGGGGAAAATAAGGATGTATGCATATATACACACGCATAAGTGTATTATAAATGCTTCTGATATAAAGAATGTGTAGTACACAATTTTCAAATAATAATAAAACATGCAAATACTCTATTGAAAATTACATATAGTTGATTCTCACAGAATGCTTTTGTTTATTTTTGCCAAAGCTTGTGTCTGAACCCAACCAATGCTTGCAATTCAACCAGGATTTGACAAATGGAATTGCATCACAATCCACTCTCTCCTAACACATTTATTATTGTTAAATACAATGTGATCTATTAAACTATTTCTCACCCTTGTACAAATTAAATGCATTAAGCTGCAATCTTTCGGTTTCAACACTAAGCACACACAACACATCTTTAAATTTAATCTGCATTATTAACATTTTCCCCATCACTTTTTTAAGTGTAGAGACAATCAACAAAAAAACAAATCAAGCCCTGATTTATGTTTGCCAATTTCCATGGTGTAAATATTCCCACTGTAAGGAATGTAGGGATACCGTAGGCACTCAAGTGGGGGGCACTCCCTAGCAATATGGCACCCTTCGGGGTTCTTCTCCACAGTAAACAAGCCCACCGGTGCCAAAACCTCAACCAGTCACAGGTCAGGGCTCACTTCCTGCCCAGCCCCGTCCAATCAGCTACCGCCCGTCCACCCCCTATCCAAACCCAGAACGCAGCTCCCTATAAATGTAGGCGCAGTCCTTGAATAAAGTGGAACTTCTCTGGCGAACTGTCAGCTCGGGTCCTGTCATCTTATCAGCTCAGGTCCGTGCGCCCTTTCACCGACCATGGCCAATTGCAATCTACCAACATGACCACTGAGTGTGCACTGAGAAGACACGTGCCCAGCAGCACACCATTATATGGAACTGTGGAAATGGAAGGAAGTGGACAGACTTGAGAGGTATTTAGGAAGCATAATCTTGGTGATTTGTTAGATGCTAGGCGTAAAGGTGGAGTTTGGGAAGTACTGGACAGATGCTGGTGTCCTTGCTGTCACAAGGAGAAGAATGCAGTGAAAGCTTGCATTCAGTTTTGGATGCGTTCCATTTGAGGCGCTTGTGACACATCCAGGTGGAGAAGCTGAGTAGGAAACTAGATAAAATGGCTTGGAGCTCAGAGAAGCAGGGATCGCACCTGTATATTAGGGATATATTGATTGAAATGTTGGGAATGGGTTAAATCATGCAGGGAAAAAAACTGTGGAGTAAGAGGAAAGAGCCGAGACCTTCAAAACTCTATTATCTGGAGGTTATCCAGAGAAGACAAGCGAGCCAGAGAGGGTGGGGAGAAACAGGGAAGTGGACTGCCGGTCGTGTGTTAAGGAGGAAAATGGAAATTTGCTGACATCAGGGAACACGAGGAAGGAAAGCGCCCTTTGGATTTAGTGATGTGGAGGTTACTGCTGACTATGGCAAGGAGTAAACAGTTTCACTGAGGTGGAAACCAAGAAGTGAACGTAGTTGGGAGGCTACAAGAGGAGGGCAGGTAGTTCAACAACTTGAGCGGTGGAAAGTAAGGGGAGACAGGGTGGCAGCTGGAAGGGACGGCTTGGGAATGACCAAATGCTGAGGACACGGATTCATTCCGGAGGGAGAGACCGACCGGATTCTGTGATACCGGAAAACGGGGGGAACCGATACTGATACGAGTAGGCTTGGCGGTGGAAACTGCGGAAGTTTTTCCCTTTTTCCTGAAGCCGGCAACGTCTACAAGAATGGGGGTGTGTGGGGCGGCGTGGCACTGCGGTTGGGAGTGGAGCTTTAGGACCAAGCGTCAGGGACTATGGGGAAGGGACGCGCGCTAGGTGGCTCCTGCCAAGTGAAGCGCCGCA
The DNA here is from genome assembly GCF_000696425.1 of Galeopterus variegatus. NCBI lineage: Eukaryota > Metazoa > Chordata > Mammalia > Dermoptera > Cynocephalidae > Galeopterus > Galeopterus variegatus. The sequence goes on from NW_007726892.1 coordinate 263,846, forward strand.
GCAGGGTTCGGGGGACAACAGGGCCCTGGCAGGGAGAACGTTTTCAACTCTGTTCTGAGAGGCGGAAAGTAGAGACACACATTTTCAACAACTCCTCCCAGACCGGGAGAAGTGTGGGGTCCCCGACGCCGCCTTCCTCCGCAGAGCGCCACCGCGCGCGAAAAGCGCCAGCGGCGCACACACGGACCCGCGGAGCGAGGAAGGGGAGGGCCTGCTGCGCTGCTCGCAGCCCGCCTCGCCGGGCCAGGCTGAGGCCGCCCCTTCCCGCCAGGCCCCGCCTCAGGCCGCAGCCCGAGGACCGCTTCCTCCTATCCCGCCGAGTCCGTCTGTCCCTGCGCCTCCTTCGCCGCGGACTAGCGCCCTCTGGCCTGACGTCACCGGCGCGCCCACCAATGAGCTGCAGAGAGTTCGGGCTGCGGCGTGCGAGTGACGGGAGAAGCAGCCAATGGGCGAGAAGAGAGGGCGGGCCGAATCGGCGGCGGCGGCGGCGGCGGCGGCGGGTGTGTGAGAGGAACCGCTGCGCGCGGGGAGCTGCGGGAGGGCGGCCCGGGGGGTGGGGGACGGCGCGCCGGCGGCCCCTCCTCTGCCAGCTGCGGGCGG